>NW_007232346.1:0-147032 GCF_000164805.1 Carlito syrichta
CGGGGGTTCTCTGATCTCTTGTGTTTGAATTTTTGTATCACTGATTAGATAAGGGAAATTTTCTGAATGATCTCGTGGAAAGTTTGTTCCAATGTGGTCTTTGTTTCTCTTTCTGCCTCAGGGAGTCCGATTATTCTTAGGTTAGGCCTCTTGAGGTAGTCACTCATCTCTTGAAGGTTTTGTTCTGTCTTTTTGAGCTTATTTTCTGTGTTTTTAAGAGTTTGGGTTATTTCTATATTTTGGTCCTCAAGCTCTGAGATTCTTCTGCTTGGGTAATTCTGCTTTCCATGCTTATCAATTTGTTATTTATTTCATTCACAGTATTCTTTATTACGGTTATCTCAGATATCAGCTCCTTCCTAGTTTCTTCTTGTGTCTCCTCAATTCTTTTTAATCTCTCCGTTATTGTTTTGATATCTACATTTGCATTTTGAGACCCTTCATTCTGGGGACTTTTCATTGTTTGTATTCCAAAGTCAATTTTCTCAGTGTCTGCTCTCCCAGGCGTCTGGGAGAGACCCATACTCTTCTTTTGGTTTTTCTTCATTTCTGTAGATTTTTCTCCCTTTACCCCTTTCCCTCCCCCTCTTCAATTCTGTTTTTGAGGGAAGGTGGGGTTGCTTTTATTTCTCTTCTGCAATGACCTGTTCTTCCTTATGAGGGTCTTCTGGTTTTGTTCACTTTTCCCTCTGCTTTACAGTCTGTCTATTCAGCAGTTTGCAGTCTTGGTCCCTCACAGGTTATGTAACTTTAATTTAACTAACTTCTTGATGTCTTGATAAGTTTCCAAACCTGGATATAATAATACCTTCCTCATGAAGTTACCGTGAGGATTAAGATAATGCTTGAACAGTGTTTGGTACTAACTCCAGATCCTTTTGTGTATGGATTTGGTTGGTTGTTTGCACACATCTGCTTCTCCTTCCTAGTGAGGGCAGGATCCTTTCTTCCTAGTTCGTGATTATATCCCAGAATCTGTACTGTGAAGTGGGGATGGTAGCTGGTCGGAAAAGTGGCATCAAAACAGGGTTAAGGGTTTCCTTTCTCTTTAACTGACAAAAACGCAGCGTGCCGCCGCGGAGGAGAAGGCCCTCGAGGGAAGACATATCAGAGATTTTTAAAACAGCCTCTTAGGTAGATAACACTGGTTTTCAGAATCACTGGGTTATTTTTCTCATTAAAGAAGAAGAGGTGGCCAGGTGCGGTGGTTCACGCCTGTAATCCCAGCACTTTGGGAGGCAGAGGTGAGAGGATGGCCTGAGCTTAGGGGTTCGAGATCAGCCTGGGCAACTTGGTGAGATCTTGTCTCTACAATAAATTAGCCAGGTGTGGTGGTGCACGCCTGTGGTTCCAGCTACTTGGAAGGCTGAAGCAGAAGGATCACCTGAGCCCAGAAGGTTGAGGCTGCGGTGGCCGCGAATGTACCACTGCACTCCAGGCTGGGTGACAGAAAAAAAAAAAAAGAAGTAAAAATCCTACCTTGGGATTGATGAAATGAAGCTCAGTGCTCCTTTCTGTGGCCCCTTGGAGGGTCTCATGATGGCCTTGGTGGTTGGTATCACCACCTCGATGCTTCTGTTCTTACTTTGTGAAGAACTTTGAGAGAGAGAGAGAGGGAGATTGAGATTTTCAAGGCTAATTTTATGTGTCAACTTTGAGAGAGAGAGAGAGAGATTGAGATTTTCAAGGCTAATTTTATGTGTCAATTTGTCAGGACCATGTCGTCCAGGTGTGTAGTCAAATATTATTCTGGATATTCTTGTGAGGGTGCTTTTGGATGAGATTATTATTTTATTTCTATTTAGTGCACTGTGAGTGAAGCAGATTGTCTTCCTAAACATGAGTGGGCCTTATCCAATCAGTTGAAGGCCTGAATAGAAGAAAAGATTGAGTTCCCCCAGCAAGAGGGAATTCTCTGGTGGACGGCCAGCCTTGGACTTGAACTTCAACATCAGCTCTTTCTGGGTCTCCAGCCTGATGGCCCACCCTGCAGATTTTGAATTTGTCTGACAAATCGCATATGCCAATTCCTTAGAAGAAATCTCTCAGCGTATAGATGCACATCCGATTGGTTCTGTTGCTCTGGAGAACCCTGACTCATCTAGAGATGGTGATGAGACCATGGGACATCGGCATTCTCTGCTGCCTTTTCTAGGCTGAGGAACTTTACCTGACAACTGAGCTCACAGCCCTTTTTCCACAGAGCTTTTGTGTGTGAGAAATAGCCTTTTTGTCTCATGCCTGCTTTTCATTTATTTGCTTATTCTGAATAAATTAAAAGCATTAAATGGTGATTATTAGACTGTACTATGTTTAAGTGAATCCTTTATTTTTTTGAGTTGGAGTCATTCTCTGTGTCTCTGCATTCTAGGCTGGAGTTCAGTGGCACAATCACAGCTCACCACATCTTTGATCTCCTGGGCTCAAGGGATCCTCCCACTTCAGCCACCCATGGAGCTGAGACTAAAAGTGTGCGCCACCACTCCCAGCTAATTTTTTTTGTAAAGATGAGGTCTTGCTATGTTGCCCAGGCTGGTCTCCAGTTCCTGGACTCGAGCAATCCTTTCCTTGGCCTCCTAAAGTGCTGGGATTACAGGTGTGAGCCACTGTTTCTGGCCACACTGAATTTTAACTCAGACTAAGACCAAAAACACATACCTACTCCTCTTTTGATGAAAAAAAAAATGCAACAAAAGCCAGTTTCTACCAACCACCAACCTAACTCTAAGTACCTACAAGGCAAGCATCGTGATATAATAATACTACTACAATAATATTAATAATAGCAGCAGCTACCACTTAGGAGCCCTTACCAGTCATTGGGCATATACAGGCTCTTTATATATATTATTTCTTAAATGTAATAGATGCTGGAGACCTCACCAAATGCTCTGAGGCATCACAGCAGGCTTAATTTCCCAAGTCGCAGTGCTTAATTTCTCTCTAGAAATGATATGGAAAGATGGTCTCCAGACATTTTGTATTGTATACTTTCAGTTCTGTTCTGAGCCTTTCCCCTTCACAATCTTCAAGTGATGTAATAAATGTGTGTGATCCAGGGAGTTGTGTTTATACAGATCCAGTGGCAGAAAAGGGAATGTGTTATTCTGGGTGGTCAAATATTTTGGTTCTATAGATTTTGCCTAACCATATGTGCCTGAACAATATCAGATAAATTTAATTCAACAAGGTAACGTTTAACCCTCGGCCTCTTTGGAATATAATTGCGTTTTGATGATGAGTCATAAACCTCTTTCGGATAACTTCCTGCCTTGGGGTCATGTTTGCGGTCATCAGTTCTCATTGTGTTGTATCACTGCTTTCTAATCAATAGGATGCTAAATAAATTAGCTGTTATTGCATTACTTCCCATAGGGGAAAAGGGGCTGCGTTTGTCCAGAATATCCTTTGTGATCTATTTAAAAGTAATATAAGGTGATGGGGAAAAGGAGTTGGGAAATACACTTTATTATTTTTTGTTTCCCACCAGCCCCTGCCAGGATCTCTGAAGGCTTCTGTCCTGGATTTGCTGCCCAGAAAAATGCCTGAGGCAGAATCTGTCTTCTAAATTCACCGGCTTTCCCCGAGAGTGCTGTTGCCTTTATCGCAAAGGTTTGAACTTTTACCCAGGAAATGCTCTGTGTCTGACCCCTGCAATGATACCAGATATTGGTGTCTCCAGAGTGCTGCCCTGTGGCCCACCAAATGCAGACAGTGGAGAAAGGGTTTTGCAAGCAGACTGCTCTAGGTTAGGGGACAAACTAGGTCACTTACCAGCTGGGCGACCCTTAATAAGTTACTCAACCTCTCCGGACCTCCTTCTTCTTGTCTGTCAAAACATGGTGATAAAATCTATGTTACAGTGCTTGTGGGGAGCAAGTTGAAAAGGTTTAATGAGGCCATTCATATAAAATACTTAGCATGTGGTCTGGAATGATAATTTACAAATGGCAGGTAATTGCTTATAAACCTGTCATCAGCACAGACTTCCCTGACCATTGGAGACTCAGACGAAACGCTCTAGAGCCTCATATCAAGTTGTGGATGGGTGCAGACATCCCACAATTCTGGTAAATTCCAGAGGCTTCGTCTCAAGTGGACAATCTGTCTTGTTTCTCCTTCCTTCCCCCCTCACACCCAGGTCACTGGCTTCTGTGTCTGCCTGTGCTATTTCTGTTTCACTTTGCACCCACATGGACGTGAATCCCAGCTCAGGCAAGAGGTTTTACATCATTTCCATGCTAACAAAGTAGAATGGTTCTCGTGTTTCAGTACTCATATTTCAGTCCTTTGATCTCCATTTTGACCTTCTAATTCAGGAGTTTTCATTCAAGTTTCCTGTAAGGCCAGATCCAGGATGAGAATGTAAGAGGACTCAGTGCGCATGGTCCTGTGGTTGAATAGTCTCTTCTTGGGCTGCTTTCCAGTTAGAGTGTGTTTGTTACTCTCCTTAAAGAAGTAACTGCCTTGATTATTTTATAAAGATCGCTATTCAGCCAATATTGACCAGACCCTCTGCTCAAAACAAGAACAAAATGTGTGTATGACTTTACTTTTCCAATTTTAACATTTTAAATAGAAAATTTAAAACACATACAAAAGTAGAGACAATCAGGTAATGAGTTAATGAACACCCATGTACCATCACCCAGCTTGGGGAATTATCAGCTCATGCCTAGTCTCGTTTTGTCTATACTGTCCCAAGCACACTACCCACCTCCACAGCCCAAATGGATTCTTTTGAGGCAAATCCAGGCAGCAAACGATTCATCCACAACTATTTCTTTTTCGTTTTCTTTTTTTGAATTGGAGTGTCACTGTCAACCAGGCTGGAGTGCAGTGGTATACTCACAGCCACCCCAGCGTTGACCTGCTGGGCAACAGCGATTCTTCTGCCTCAGCCTTCCAAGTAGCCAGAACTACAGGCACGCGCTGCCACGCCTAGCTAATTTTTGATTTATTGTAGAGATGAGGTCTTGCCAAGTTGCCCAGGCTGGTCTCGAACCTGCGGGCTCAGGCAATCCTCTAACCTCGGCCTCCCAAAGTGCTGGGATTACAGACTGAGCCACCGAGCCCAGCCCACAACTATTTCTATATGTATATGTAAACAGTAAGAACTCTTAGAAAACCGAAACCACATAACCAATATCACACTTAAAAATGGGCAGCACTCAAATTTCTCTAATTGTATCACTTTTCCTTAAAAAAATTTTTTTTTCCTTTTTTTTTTTAAGTTGGAGTCTCACTCTGTCGCCCAGACTGGAGTGCAGTGACCGCAGACTTGCCTGCTGGGCTCTGGCGTTCTGTAGCCGGAATTACAGGCATGTGCTACCACGCCTGGCTAATTTTTTGATTTATTGTAGAGATGAGGTCTCGCTGCCCAGGCGGGTCTCGAACCCGCAGGCTCAGGCAATCCACTCACCTCAGCCTCCCAAAGGCGCGGAATTACAGGCTGAGCCACTGAGCCCGGCAACAAATTTTTTTAAGAATTGTTTTGTTTCTGTCAGAGTTTAAATAGTCTCTTGAATTTCTATTTTTCTTTTTTTTGAATTGGGGTCTCACTCTATAGTCCAGGTTGGAGTGCAGTAGTGTGATCATGGTTCACCACAGACTTGAACCCCTGGGCTCAGGTAATCCTTCCACCTCAGCTTCCCAAGTTGCTGGGACCATAGGTGTGCACCACCATACCAGGCTAATTTATTTTATTTTGTTTTTTGCCTATGCTGATCTTGAATTCCTGGGCTCAAGGAATCCTCCTGTGTTGGCCTCCCAAAGTGTTGGGATTACAGGTGTGAGCAAACATGTCTGACCTTCAATTTCTTTTAATATACAGGCCCCCAAGTTTATATATGGAAGAAACAGTCATTTCTCCTGCAGTTTCTCATATTTTTAATTTTGCTAATTAGCCCCAGAGTGTCATTTCATCTGAAACCTGTTTCTCTGACCAGTATTTCCTATAAATTCTAGACTTTAGAATCAGAAGTTTGATCCAATTCAAGTCCAATTTTTTCATCAATAATTCTTCTGAGTAATATCGTACACTTCTTTTAGGAGGCATGTGATGACCAGTTACCCATATGTGATGCAGCAGCCATTGAAGATCTTTACTTAGAATTGTTGTTTCAGTAGGGGTTACATAATGGTAATATTCTATCATTCCTTCATTGATTATTTGGAAGACTTTCATAAAGAGAAAACTTTCCTTAAAAACTATTTGGCTATCCTGACATATGGTTTATACATCAAGGGCAGATCAATCCTTGATTCTTGCCCTTTGTTAACATGTTTTCAGGATAAGTTGGTTCCCTGGAATCCCCTAAAGGTGGCCAATGAGTATTTGTAGTTGAGCATAATTATGATCTCATGGATTTGAACATATCTGAGGCGTTAAATCCACTGAAGTCATTATTCTTACTGGGGCTCACATTATTCTATCTTTTGGCAATGTTAGCCTCTTCTATTGACTTCTGAATGCTTTGATACAATCCCAGTTTTGGGTAACTTCCTTGCTGTCTGATATGACATATGTGCTAGGCATGTCTTGAACCTTTCCCGCCTTAGAACTACAGTCATCAATTTCTCCAAGGAAGTGTGGTTCCTTTAAATATCATTTTCCAATGATATTAGAAAATGATAAGCTGGCTTTAGGGCTGCCCATTGCTTTAGAGTTAGTCATTGTTTCAAGACTTTTCTAGTGGACAGAATGAAAAACAATACTTTAGAGAAAATGCATCATGAGTTCAAACTAATATTTTAAATTTTAATTTAGTATTACAGGGTTTTTTGTTTAAGTTCTTTGATTTTATATTTGTATATCTTTTCCCTTCTACATAAAACCTTGGTTCTAGACAATATTAACATAATCGCTTATTTACTTTACATGTTTTAGAACAATAATATGGATATCATTGCTAACAGTATGATGCCTGAAAACAGTTAAAGATTTTTAAAAGTTATTTTTAGTATCTGAATATATATATTTCTCTGGGCCTTTTACACTATTCTGAGTCAAATTAATCACCAGAAATCCATACCCTGGATAGACCTCACTAACTTAAAAGTTTTTTTTTTGAGTCAGTGTCTCACTCTATCACCCAGGTTGGAGTGTAGTGGCCCAATCATGGCTCACCACAGCCTTGACCTCCTGGGCTCAGGCAATCTTTCCGCCTTAGCCTTGAGTAGCTGAGACTACAGGCATGTGCCACCATGCCTGGCTAATTTTTTTTTTTTGGTAGAGACTGGGTCTTGCTATGTTGCCTAGACTGGTATTATACTCCTAGCCTTACTCAATCCTTCTGCCTCAGTCTCCCAAAGTGCTGAGATTATAGGTAGGAGCCACCACTCCAAGTCTTCACTAAGTTCCCTTTAATGTTTCATCCTTTGTTTTTGTCAAGCAAGGGTGACCATAAAAAAATGTCACTACAGAGAATGTCTCTGCATCTTCTAGACAATCACAGCAAAGAGATTACCTCTTGCATTGTGTCAACTAAATAACAGAGAAACTCTTCAAAAGAAGATATTTGAGAATAGAGCACTGTCATAGGAATATGTGTGCCATAGTAAGCTATGCATGTATTCGGGGAGGTGAAGGAAGGCCAAGGCTTTTAAAGGGAAAAAATGATGAGGGTTACACAATTGCTTTGAAATAATTATACTCAGCTAAAAAGATCAATAGCAAGGGTGACGCCAGTCTGAGGTTGGACAGGTGGTTGCTGGGCAGTTGTCCTTGCCGAAGTATTTTTTGAGTAAAGTTCTTTGTGCAAGGTTGTGATTTTTGAGCCTTTTGTGACAGTTTTTGTTATCAGGCATACACACATGAGCATACTCTCTTCATGGCCTTTCACAACTCTGTCAGAGTTGTTTTTCTTTGTTTTAACTTCGGTGACTCAGTTTTAATCCTGACAACGTTCACAATTGTTAGATCTATGCTCTAGAGTTGGTTTGATTTGATTTGGATACAATTTTTTCAACAAGAGTCTTTCGTAAGTAGTATTTTATACCTCTACAGCAGGCACAGGGTGATCAGTTGTCTCTCTTTTTGTGAGGCAGTGGCTGTTGATGACCTTTCCTAGACTTATTTCTCTGGGGCTATGCAAGATAGTCATATTTGAATCTATCATCCTCTCTTCATTTATTAGCTGGAAGACTTCTATAAAAGGAAATTTTCCTCATGACTGTAGAGTTCCTCTCCACAGGGCATGGCAGACATGATTTAAGCCTGTAAAATGCAAAGGAAAGCTATTACCAGTTGCCTTCCCCAACCTGGAAAGAACCTTAGTGACTTGAGGCAACTTCTGAAATGGAGACCACTGCGTTTGGACAGAGCAGTCTGGGTGAATTTATATAAATATATCCCAGAGGGATAAGAGCATATGAATAAGTAGGGTTGGTTTAACATTGCCTACTTGAACATTTGAGAATTTGCCCAAAGCAACAGTTTTAGTTTTGGCATAAAATCTTTGGATTCTTTTTGTAGACTGTTGAAAATAGAGATGGTTTTATAGTAAAGCCTATTCTGGTTGGTGGAAGTTAAGCCACTGCAAGGCCAAATGAAGAGAGAAGGATGTGGCCATGGTGTGCAGAATAGAAGCGGTGATTACGACACCCCATCAAAAACAGCATACACAGCAGCACAGGTAGTGGATCAGCATACCTGAGCTCAAATCCTGGCTTTGTCATCTACCAGCTATGTGACCTTGAGCAAGATATTTTACTTCTCTGAGCCTCAGTTTCCTCAACCATAAATAGGTATTGAAAATTGGACCTGCCTTTCAGATTTTGTGCATTAGAGATAATACAAGCCAAGTACTTTGCCCAGTGTGTGGCACAGAATAGACATTAACTATATAGAGATCTTCAAAGTAACTGTCTAATTATCAGAGTAAATAATTAAGCAAGAATTTGGTCCATTTCTATAAGAACATTCCTGGAAGCAAAATAACTTCTGGGTCCTTTAATAGCTTCAGATAGGCTATCAGAGAGGCTACTTGCAAGAAGATTGTCCTTGAAAAGTGTGCAAGATTACTGCTGTGAAGAGTGCTAGGCTTTGCAAAATATGAAGGCATTGCTGCAGGGTTATAAAATCAGGGCAAGGCTGGTTGCAATGGCTCATGCTTGTAATCCCAGCATTTTGGGAGGCCGAGGAGGGAGGATTGCTTGAGCCCAAGAGTTTGAGACCAGCCTAAGTAACACATTGGGTCCTCATCTCTACAAGCAATGAAAAAATAAGCTAGGCATGATGGTGTGCACTTGTATTCCCAGCTATTCAGGAGGCTGAAACAGAAGGGTCCTGAGCCCAGGAGGCTGGAGCTGCAGTGAGCTGTGATCATGCCGCTGCACTCCAGCCCAGACAGAGTGAAACCTCAACTCAAAAATACATACATTCATTCATACATACATACATACATAAATATATAAATAATAAAGTCAGGACAACAACCTAGTAGCTGCTTAAGAAATCAGAGTTCTCGTCATGCTTCCAAAGCCATTTGGTGAGAGATGGTATGCCCAAATTGTGTTCACAATGATGTCTAGTGGCCCATCTCAAGGTCTCTCACCAATGCTTGCTGTATTTTATTTTTTAAAATAGAAACTTATAAGAGAATTTAAACTTGACTTTCTGTGGCTTTCTTTGTATTTGGTTTGATCTGTTGATGACAGCAAGTTTAATTTTAGTTTTCTAACGGCCTTTGTAATACCACAAGATAGTGTGATCAGCCACCTGGTCTTGTGACAGATAAGGCTAACTGCTATCAGTTTCTGGTGGGAGGTGAATGGAAAAATACTTAATACTTTTTAAGCTGAAAGGCTCTTTAGAAAAGTAATTTATGGAAAATATTGGGATCCCTTCTTTTTACTTTTAATATATACTTAAATAACGTGGTACAATTTTTAGACAAACATGGTTCAGATCTCCCTAACAAAAGCCCCTAATCTCCCTTAGTTTTTATCTCCTTGGTTGGGCCATTAGATTTATGAGCCCAAACAGAGGAGGAGGTGTGATATTGAGGGCTTAGGCTAAGATTTCCAAACCTATATTGGTGAAAAGGACAGAAGCCAAAGAAAAGCCTTGGAACTGGGATTCGGATTCCAATCTGCCAGTCTCCAAAGTTTTTGGTCTTAAACAACATGCCTTAAAGAATACCAGGCTAATTTATTAGGGAGCTGAATTGAGTGAGAGAGATAAATTCTCATTGCCTGTGTCAGGTTCAGAAAATGTGCCATTGACACTGAGTCCTGTAGGACTGTGTCCCTGGTAATTCTTTCTATAAGTTTTTGCTTTATTACCAAAAAAAAAAAAAAAAAAAGGAGCTATATTCCAAAGATGCAAGAAAATTAATTTTCCAAAGTCCTTGGAGATCAATGTTAAATTCCAGAACAAAGGTCAGCAGGTTGGTATTGTTGTATTAGGAGCAACGTCCTGCCCCAGTCCTGAAGAGAAATTTCAATCTTGGGGGAGGGTTACACTTTAGAAAGCCTACTGAGTTGAGACAAATTATTGCTGGGAGCAAGGAGCTCCTGGTGTTATACATAGCTGTGAATAATATTGGTTGACTAGGCCTGGCTTGTCCGAAGCGAGCTGGGCTAGAGCTAACCACTTCCTTATTGGCTGCTTGAGAGGATACTTTCCTCCTAGCCAGCTGAAAGAGGCCAACCACATACGTGTGGGTCAGGTGATGCTATTTCTCCATGACAAGGGAGGGCAGGAGGAAATATAAGGGGATATCAGTTGGTGCGATTGGGGAGAAAGTGGTCGGTGTTGTCAGATCATGGAAATGCCACCTGAGCTGGTTTCTCAGCTGGGGCAGGATTCCCAATGATAGCATGCTCAGCATATCGAGTGGGAGGGACAGCTGTGAGGATGCTATTAGGCTGGATTATTGATATTCTGGCTGTGGATCTGAGTTGATCAATCTGCTTAGTAGACGTGAGCCACCCCTCTCTGATTGCTGCTCTTACAGGTAAGTAGAGTCATGCAGGAGGCTTGTGCGATGGCTGTTGCCTGAGCTCAGCTGAGGGTAGTAGCTTATGCTTTAATTTTTCTAATCAGACCTGGTTTCAAATCTTAGAGAATCTTTTATCTTTTTTGTTCCTCAATTTCTTTATTTGTAAAGTAATAGGAAGAACTAACTTCCAGTGTTGTTGTAAAGATTAAAAGAGGTCATATACAGTCGGGCTTGGTGGCTCAGCCTGTAATCCCGCGCCTTTGGGAGGCTGAGGTGAGTGGATTGCCTGAGCCCGCGGGTTCGAGACCCGCCTGGGCAACTTGGCGAGACTTCATCTCTACAATAAATCAAAAATCAGCTGGGTATGGTAGCGCGCGCCTGTAATTCCAGCTACTTGGAAGACTGAGGTGGAAGGATCGCCGGAGCCCAACAGGTCGAGGCTGCGGTGGCTGGGAGTGGCCACTGCACTCCAGTCTGGGTGACAGAGTGAGACTCCAACTCAAAAAAAAAAAAAAAGGGGTCATATACATTGAGAGAGATTGGAAGTACCCGGTAGAGGGTAGACATTAAACTGGTAGTTCTCAGCTTAGCTGCACATTGAAACCAAGGGGAATTTTATTAAAAAAAATTTAAAAAATGTTTTGATTTTAGCTTCCTTGGCTACCACGGGGAGTTTTTCAGGTTTCACCAAAGATCAATCAAATCACAATTCCTTATGGCTCCATGCAGTCAGGGTTGATAACCCCTCTATTAATAATTTACTATTTGTACTCAGAAAACTCTCTTGGGGAATAGAAAAGAGTGAAGGAGTTTGATTAACTTTCAGTGAAGTCTCATGTAGTTTACCACTGGTTTTCTTTTGTTTGAAGTGGTTACTTAGAAAAGGGACAACTACCTCTGTCTCATAAATCCAGTTGAAGATGATCCTGGTTCTATTCAATTTTCTTTGTTTCTCATGCTTAGGGAAGCAGAATCAGGAAGCTCCAGGAATTAAAAAAAAAACAAAACCCCAAAACAAAAAACTTTCAGGAGTCTTGTCTTTTTGAGAAGCTGGGCAATCTAATCAGGTTTAAACAAGGAGCATGTGGGCTAAGTGGAACTCACAGTTTAGTTAGGACCTCTGGTGGGCCCTTCCCATGCCTTGTCAGAAGGGGTCTGAGTGGGCAGAATGCTCATCGACAAAGCCAGAGGTCTCTCCCCAGTGGGCTTCCATTCTGTCCTCCTTCTTCCTCTGTGTTGTGAACTGTGTCTGTAGACCACCTGAAGCAGGAGAATTGCGTAGATCGCAGATGTGAGATTTTAGTTCCTGTGTCTCCTTTTGTACAGTGACTGGAAACTTCATTTGAGGGTAACGTGGCTTTTCTAGAAATTCTCCTGGGCTGTTCCTGGGACTAGGTTTAATGTTATCCTGAGCAGGAAGACCAAAGGGAGGAAAATTTAGCCTCTTTGTCTCCTGAGTTACTTAGTTTAGTCACATAGAAAGAAAATAGTCTTGGTCAGGCAGTGAAGTCAAGGAGTTTATCTAAAATAGTTCAGTGAATCAAACTTCACCACTCTGAACAGCCTGAGCTGAATACTCTGAAGGAGACTGAAGGGCCATTGCGGTCATGTTGCTGTTTTCTCCCTCTTTACTCAGGGCAAAGATAATCTTCATGTACTGAAATATTCTTAATCACATTTTAAAAAAGTAAAACATAAAAGAGATCAAATAATAGGTAAGGTTAGTTAAAACTAATATGTTTAAAGGACAATAAATAAAATGATTTACGAAGCCCGAAGGCATTTATGATATTAGAATAAAAGTGACCTAAAGTGGTCAGACTGAGTTGACTGAACATGCTTAGCCTATGTCTCATACTTCCATATCAAAGCGGGATTGGTTATAGGGAATACTTCTCCTCTTTTCTGGGACAGCTTTATTGAGATAATTCATATACCCTATAGTCTACCTACTTAAAGTGCATAATTCAATAGTTCTTAGTGTATTCTGAGTTGTGCAACTACCACCACAATAATATCTAGAAAATTCTCATCATTCCCATGTCTTTTAGCTCTTAGCCCTTAATCCCCTCCCATCCCCTACCCTGGTCAATGGTAAACCTACTTTCTGTCTCTATGAAATTGCCTGTTCTGGACATTGCATATGAGAAGATTCATACAGTATTTGGCCTTTTTTGTCTGACTTCTTTCATTTAGCATAATGTTTTCAAGGTTCACCCATGTTGTGGCATATATCAATATTTCAGTTATTTTTATGACTGAATAATATTCTATTGTATGAATACAGGGGGTGCCAAAAAATGTATACACATTTTAAGTATGACATTAGTGCAAAAGATGGCATTAATCAAATGAATGCTAGTATCAGGCGAGATAGTCAAAGAAAATGGTGGGAGCACAGTTGAGCAAACATCATACTACAGCTAATTCAACTTTGAAAAGCAACACACAGATAACATCTCTTAAAGTATGCATACATTTTTTGGCACCCCCTGTATACCACATTTTATTTATCTATTCATCAGCTGATGGACATTTGCGTTGTTTCTACCTTTTGGCTGTTATGAATAATAATTCTATGAACATACATGTACAAGTTTTTGTGTGACATGCTTTTATTTTTCATACATATACACATACATATATTTTGGGGATATATATATTCAGGGACTAGACACACACACACACACACACACATACACACACACGGAAGATCCCAAGAAAACCAGAATTATATTTTGGAGGATGGGCCCCTTGTAGTACAGGCTTCCTCCCACTAGGTAAGTGTTCTGGGAACCCAGTTAACGTTGTTGTAAAAGACTGCGTTTGGCTTCAGTGAATTTTTTATTTTTTGGGGGGGGATTTTTTTCATCATGTTTGCCCATTTCATGATGGATCATTTACAAATGCACCTGCCCACACCATGCTGAGAGTTCAGCAGTTTTTTTTTTCTTACCAAAAACGGCATGACCCTGTGCTCCATACTCCCTATTCACCCTATCTCACCCCAAGCATCTATTTTTTTGTTTCCCTGGATTAAAAAAGTTCTCAAAGGGAAACATTTTGCCGATGTAGAAGAGGTAAAACAAAAAAAGGCAGAAGCACTAAAAGGCATCAAAATTGATGAGTTCAAAACCTGCTTTGAGCAGTGGAAGAAGTGTCCCTTAATTGGTGTATTGTGTCAAATGGAGAGTACTTTGAAGGTGACTGAAGTTTAAACAAATACACAATTTTTTATAAATTCCAGATATTTTTGGGTCCCCCTCATTCACATATATACAAGTACATATTATACATACACACACACACACACACACACACACACACACACACACACACACACACACACACACCTTTTCAGAGGCAATCCTGTTTTGGTATCTAGTGAGAGACCCACGGGCAGAGAAAGAAAACCAATATTTACTAAGCCCTAGTATCCAAATCACAGAGTCCTTCTAGGCAAGGTGAGTTAAACCCAGCATATACATGCTAGTCTACTATTTGTACCCATGACAGGAATTTCTCATCAATCATGGCACGCTATCTGGCTAAGCTGTGATGACTGCCAGGGCTCTCATGAAGGGTTGGTGTCCCAGGAGGAATATGTTTTGGAGGAATTAACCCAGTAAGACTCCCTTTGGATATGTGGGGTTTGTTGTGCATGCAGGACATGTTGGGGGAGCTGTGCAGTAGGTAGTTCGATATGGAAGACTAGAACCTTGACCAGAGGAGAGATCTGGGTGAAGAGAGAGAGAGACTCCAAGACACTGGCATATAGCTGGGAACAGATTGAACCTTGGAGAGTGAGTGATATGATACCCCTGGATTGGATCCAAGGGCTTGGGTGAGGCCACAAATGGAACTGTAAGGGACTGGCTCAAGAGACAGAAGAAAAACCAAGAGAGAGTATTAGTGAGGAAGCTGGAGGTCAAGGGCAATTTGGAGAGAGCTGTTGATGGTGTTGAATGTTGTGAGGGATCTGGTGGGTGCAGACTGGAGAATGTCCATCTGATGGTCATGAGGAGTTTACTGGCCACCGTGGTGAGGGTGGTCTCAGTGGAGCAGTGGAAGCGGAAGCCAAATTCAGGGATCAGGGCATGAGCTGGGTGTGAGCAAAGGCTTGCTCAGTGCAATCTGATAAGGGAGACAGGGATAAGTGTCAGAAAACCAACAAGATTACTGTCATTTCTTGAAACTTAAACAAAAACTGAGATCACATAAAAATTTCAGCTGACTGTGTGGAAAAAATGTCTGAGGAAAAATGAGCATGCTTGTGTCTGCCAGATCAGGCTGCCTGTCTCGCATCAGACCTGCTGCACTATTGCCTGACATTCCTGCAGAAATGGGTCCTACATGGTGGGGAATTAACCTCCATTACCTACACGCCTTGTGAAAGCATATTTATTAACAAGTAAACTACAGAATCCCTAAGCTGGTGTTTCTCACAGAAGGGTCCCTGTGGTTACCTGCATCGGGAATCCAGAGTGCTTTATAAATGTTGATCCCAGGGGTGCAGGCTGGACCTACCAAACTTGATGATTTCATGGTGTAAGGCCCAGTTTGCTTGTTTGGATTTTTTCTGGGTCAGAGTCTTACTCTGTTGCCCAGACTGGAGTGTAGTGGCACGCTCACAGCCACCTGCTGGGCTCAGGTGATCCTTCTGCCTCAGCCTTCCAAGTAACTGGAACTACAGGCACGTGCCACCATGCCCCACTCATTTTTTGATTTATTGTAGAGATAAGGTCTCACCAAGTTGTCCAGGCTGGTCTCAAACCCCTGAGCTCAGGCAATCCTCGGCCTTCCAAAGTGCTGGGATTACAGGCTTGAGCCATCACGCCTGGCCAAGGCCCAGTTTTAATAAACTCTCTAGTTTGGAAAGACCTAGAAGGTATTTTTCCAACGTACAGCTGATGATGTGAATACTCTCTAGCTATTCAAATCACGGGATTCTCCAGCAGTTTCCTGCATGGGTAACTGAAGCCAAATTAAGGGCCTTGCCTGCTGGGCAGTTGCTCGAAGCACACATCATAGATGAAACTTAAAATATTCCTGGAATATACAACCGCAAATTGTGTCTACTTCTGTCAGAGTAGATAGTAGGCAAAAAACCACGTTATTAGCCTCAAGCTGCCTTCATTAAATATATTTTTAGACGAGTACAAGATGGCTGTCAGCTAAGATGTATGATTCAGTGTTTCTTATTTAAAACCAGTTATTCATTTTATCTAAGTTTTAAATCTTATAATAATTTTTAAAAAATAAAACAACCTTTATTATAGTTAGTGAACTGCTAAATCTCTCTACTGATGTTCTTAATGCAGAGTTTTCTTTTTTTCATTCAGCATATGTTTATTAATAAATAGCACTACAATGATTATTAGAAGGAATGCATCACAAAACTGTCTAATGTGTTCTTTGGAAAATTGCCAAGATCAAAACAAAACCCAACAATAAAAAAATGCCACTCAATAACCAAAAACCCCAGACCTCCAAAACTCCAGAAATAAGTGTAAGAGTTACTTGAAAGTGGGAACTGTTTTGCTTAAATTTATCAGAAAATGGACTCTGACCTGGCCAGCAGAAGTAATTAGGGAAGATTCTGCTTCAACACAAGACATTGATTAGCAGAAAATTAGTTTCACCTCATTCCACTAAATACATGTAGAACAAAAGCTATAAAATATTGGTTTGAGGGAGTGCAAAATAATTGGCTTGTCTAAGTTGCCATCAACCTTGGCTGAGCCCACAGGTAATCCTGACTATGTGAAATTATAGAATTAAATAACTGAAAAAAGTTTAGTTCCAACAAGTATTTTTTTTTTTTGAGTTGGAGTGTCACTCTTTGTTGTCCATGGTGGAGTACAGTGGCACGCTCAGGGCCCCTGCAGCCTCGACCTACCTGCTGGGCTCAGGCAATCCTTCTGTCTCAGCCTTCCAAGTAGCTGGAACTACAGCCACACACCACCATGCCTGGCTAGTTTTTGTGATTTATTGTAAAGATGAGGTCTCTCCAAGTTGCTCAGGCTGGTCTTGAACCTTCGGGCTCCCAAAGTGCTGGGATTACAGACTGAGCCAGCACACTGGTAGCTAACAAGTATTTATTGATTTCCAAGGGAAGAAAAAGTTTTTGCCATCACTGAGTGAATAAGAGTAAGACAGATATTAAGTAATTAAAAATATTATGATATGCTTTTTTAGGTGAGTCTTGTGTGTTGACACTTATGACAAAATGTCTTCAAAATTCATGACATGTAACACATACAAAGAACATATTAAAATGCCAGTGCATACAAAATGGAAAAGCTTAGCTCTCTCAGATTCCATTTACTTTGAGTTTTAAAGAATACAAATATTCATCAATTTGTACATTATTTGTTGTCCTTTACTACTGTAAACAATACATATAATTTGGTTTAAAAAAAGAATACAAATATTAGAAATGTGACATATAAAAAAAGAAAAAATAAATAAATAAATGTGACATACTAAGACTAATCCCAAGATTTCATAGTTTTTGTCTGAGAGACTATCCAGACTTTATTCCTTACTAGCTAGCATTGTCCACAAATCAATTATTTATATATTTTATAGGGCTAATGTTGGAGGAATGGTTAAAACATTAATATAGGCAAAAGTGCTGAAATGTTTTCATCATCATGAAGCTATTAGTCAAAAGTTTTGCCCAAGACCTTTTAATTGTTCACTTGTTTTCATTGTAAAAATCATCTTTTTTGCTTAAATAAATGGAATCAGTAATTTTTATCAACTACATTTTCTTTATTTATAGTATTATTATTATTTTTTCTCGAGTCATGGTCTTACTCTGTTATCCAGGCTGGAGTGCAGTTGCATGATCATGGCTCAATACAGACTCAAATTCCTGGGCTTAGATGATCCTCCCACCTTAGCCTTCCAAGTAGCTGGGACTACAGGCACATACCACCATGCAAGGCAAATTTTTAAAATTTTTTGTAGAGACAAGGTCTCACTCTGTTGCCCAGGCAGGTCTCAAATTCCTGAGCTCAAGTAATCATCCCATCTCAGCCTCCCAAAGTGCTAGGATTACAGGCATGAACCACCATGCCTGGCCCCTATTATTCTTATTACTAAGTTAGTACGAAACCATTGAATTAACAATGTCTCACTTTTGTATAAAAATGTGTTCCTGAAATGCAGTGGTGTTCATCCTGAAACATGCATGCTCTTAATCTTTGGATTTAATCTGGAAGGACAGATAAACGGTGTAACTAATATATAAATAGTTTTCAGAATCATGTTAACCTGTTATTGAGTACAACAAAAGCCTCTTTAATTCAGAGATGTAATCACCTGTTAATTTCTCTGATGGATGGTTTTGGCCTTTTCAGAATTTAATCAGCCTGATTTTCTGACCTGGAAGTTAGAGGCAGCATAAAATGTGCAGGGAAGCCCCATGTCAGAACTTGGCTATCTCCCAACAAGAATGAACTCAGAGGGATTTCTGCCTATGGATTTTTAATTACTCACATGGAGCTAGAAGGAAAATAATCTGGCAAAATCTATAGTTCAGTGAATAGGTTGCGTTTTGACAGACCAAGGTTAAAGTCCTGATTGTGTAGTGACAGGCTGTGTGACTTGGGCAGGAGGTAAAACCTCACTGTTCCTCCATTTTCTATAGTCTGGAGTCTACTTCCTAGACACGTGGTAAAGATTAACTGAGAAACATATTTTTAACTGATCTACCAATATATCATGAACAGAGTTGTAGAATGTTGCTGAAAAATAATAATGAAAAAGGATGATACATGTATGTACGTTCTTTAAAAAAAATTAAAAACGCTTTAAATATATACTATTAAAGAATTTACAAAGAAGAAACACACTTCTTTCAGAGCAATGCCGTGTGATGAGATGCTTGTCATTGATTTCAAGAAGTGAAACATGCGGCCAATGGAAGCTATTTGACTTTGGAGAACATGGTCTCTTTATTCAGCTAATGGGAGGGCAGAGGTGCTAAGGATGTGAGAAATGCTTAGCCTCACTGACCTCATTTTCCAAGACATAGCTGTGCTGGCGGTGAGATGGAGGAAGAAGGGCCCTTGCTGAACCCACTGGTTCACCCAGGATGCTGACCGCTGGTATGCAACTAGACAGTTTCACTTTCAGGGTCCCTAAGGTAAATGAGGTCTATTCCCACTAGTGGCTTAAAGTTCGCACAAAGCCTTCTCATGGGATCTGGAAGGAGGGAGTTCTTCTAGAGAGTGGGCTGGGCTCTAATCCTTCACTGTGCCAGATGCACACCTGGAAAAAACACAACCCTAGCTCAGGAGAAGTCCAGGAATGCACATCAGAAGGTTCACAGAAATGGGGCAAAGTGTGACACATTAAACACAAAGATGACATTGATTCTCATCTTCTGTGTGAATTCCTGGGGCGATTGAAGTGTGGGAATCAATCTCAAAGAGGCTTTGACCTCATAAATCTTGTGGTATTGGATTTAACTGGCTAATTGGAAACTTCAATTTGAGTGGAAAAAATAACTTGATCTTAGGTAAATCCATTCCTTAATTGTGGAGGGAGGAAGACTTATTGGTTTGCGTCAGGGGGGACGTCTACTACTGGTTATTTCATGTAGACTTTGAAAAGACTCCTTGAATTTCAGAAGCAGGCATAGCTGGATTGTGTCTTCTGAGTCATTTATGATGTCTCTTGTGGCTGGTTATCAATGAACCACGTCATTGTTCGGACTTGGCGCCCTAGCTCTGTCTTTGTGTTTGAGATGGAATCACCACAAATATTTGCCAGTTGAGTCTCCTGTGCTGACACAATGCTAAATGTTGGGGGTGCAAAATATGAACAAAACTCTTTGATGTTGTGGAGTTCACACTCTAGAGATGGTTGAACACACACTAACTTCTCATCCTCTCATGAACTCACCTACAATTCGTAAATTTAGCAACCTGTTTTGAGATGTAGTCAATGTGAATTAAACTTCTGGTACAAACTCACTTCTTTCCTGGAGTAAATGGAATGATACCTTTTATGATACCTGGTGGTTCCCAAAGATCAATAAAAAAAAAAAGTTAATGGTTAATGTTTGACTGAGGGTGAAGGGAGAGGCTGGGAGGCAAACCAGTAGGAGGGAGTGTCCCCTGGTAGATACTCAAGTCGTAGCAAGAGTCTCAACAACTGAATGGAAGGACATAACTTTTCACCACCGTTTTGTTAGTTACTTACAGAAAGGTAAGGACTGACATGTTTTAACTGTGTCAATAGTGTATTTCTTCCAGAATGACAAAATAGATTGGAGAGGGGATGCTTAAAAAAATTGCCAGACAAAATTTATTTCTTGAGATGGGCATTGCAGGGAAGGGAAAGTTGTTCCTGGTGTGACATTTTGCTGGCAGAGTACAATTTCTTTTGTGGTTTATTTTCATTAGTCTGTATTTTGCAAATTAATTTGTTGAAGTGGCTTTGGTTGAATCAAGAAATCAATGGAATTAAAAGGAAGATTGAACCCTCTGATGTTTAAATAGGTGTTATACCTATTCTTTATGACTAATGTATAAAAGCGCCTAACCTTAGGATAATCTGGGACTCTTCTAATACAGAAATTGAGGTTGGAATCGCATTCTCACAAAGTGTGTCATCTCTCAAATGTGGTTCTCAAAAGAAATAGAGCATTCTGTCTATTTCTTGAGAACAGGATTCAATTTGGAATTCTTAGTATTGTCTGGGGCACGGTGGAGAAAGGTGAGTGCAGAAGAGAAAAGAAGGCTTTTTGACATTGCTGAAATAAGAACTGATGACAGAGAGATAAACCTTCCTTCATGACTGGGAAAGGAAGGTTGAAGGGCATGTCATTCAGCTTCTGGGAGAGTTTTTGGGCTTGGTGGTGGGTGTACCACCTGCTAATAAGTGATTATCTTGGAATGTTAGGTTATGTGCAGCTTGCTGGTATCCTCAATGGTCCAGTTTTTGTGTCTGCCTTGGTATTTTTTCTTTATTATGAATGACTTTATAAGGACAGATGTTCCCTGTTGTAAGGGATGCCAAGCAGAAGATTGGAAGGACAGTTCATTCTCTTGCCTTTATTGTGTTCTAAAACTGAAATAGCAAGTAAGGCATTTGAAAGAAGAAGGAAACACATGTTTAGATGGAAGGAAAATGGACGATATTCAGCTCTTACCAGGAAACAAAATGAGTCCTGTACTGAGTGAGGGTTTATAGTGGATCATAGGGTATGTAGTTTATGAGTCCATAGGGTTGGCCAGATGGGTGAGGCCGATTTCATAATTTCCCAGCCAGCAGGCACTGAGCAGTGTTCTTCCACTCCCTGGACCTTAATATTTTCATCTATAAAACCAAAATGCTTGCCTAACCCAGTAGTTGTGAGAAGCAAATTAGGTAAGTTGGTAAAGAGCTTACATACTACATTGCTTGGCACATGGTAAACATTTAATGAATGTCAGGGCTCCTTTCCATGAGAAAATTCAAGTAGGTGACTCAAGTCAAACTGAGAAGTTGCTGTCTCCTTCTCTAGGAAAAAAAGAAAAAAATCAGTAATGCCACAAAACAACATCTGCCATTGCACAAGAAAGCAACTAATTCTATGCTAACAAAGAGGGATCCAAAAACATAAGAAGATAATAAAACCATCAAGTATTGCTTTATTTTTAAAATAAAATTATTAAAAAGCCCCTGGGACAGCTCCCATATAAGTCTTCAGGTGAGGTGCAGGTGTGGCATCCTGTGAAACTCACTGCGATGACCCCTGAAAAAAGACATTGCTGTTCTAGGCATAGGTTTCATTGCTAATACCTCCTCCGTCTTTAAAAAAAGGGTAAAATATATCCTGGCAGCCACTCAACCTCTTGTTTCGTTGTCAAAGGAAATATGTAGAAAGGAGAGTATGCTCCCACTTTTTTTCCATGTCAAGAGGGCTGACTCTGAGAAGGAAAGCTGGCATTATCCTTTCTCCAAAGGCCCACAAATAGTGCTTATGCAGATGCTGGTTTACATGGGTAGAGAGATACCTATTTATTCATTGGCATGACATTGCCTTCATTCAGAAATCTCTGGTTTTAAATTTAGAATGGAGCAGTTGTTCTGTAGCCTGCTCATTGGTTATCTAAATAAGGAAAGACACGCTGAATTTTGTTATCTACCTGTTTGTTACTTGTGTGAACAAACAGGAATGTTTACTTAGGTGTGAGAGATATTAATCTAATAAAAACAGATATCCACCCAGTGATCAAGGTCTTAATTATACTAAAGATAGTTTTTTCATGTAAGCAATATGTAAAAGACTGAGCTGTAGTTGGTTGTTATATATATGGTACAAAAAAACCCAAACAAACTTAATTTCTCTTAAAATAATGTGTAAGACTGACAGGGAATTCTCTTGTCCGTGATGGTCTGAGTCAATAATTTTCTACCATATTTGTATTATTTTAAAATATTAGAACTTGTAGTTCTTGAGCAAGGAACAAAGAAAATCAAAATGACAAATTTGTTCTCTTAATATTTGAACTAAAGATGAACATACCTTCCTGCCACAAGGCCATTTCGTCAAATGGCTCTCTGTTGGTCTCTGCATTCAGAATGACACCCCCTTCTCCAACTTCGCTAAGTTTCATTTTTGAAATGAAATACTTGCCTAATCTGATAGTTGTAGGATACTGTACTGTAGGATAATAACGGGACCCATGCTATAGCTTTGTTGTTTTTTTAGGTGAAGTAAGTTGTTCAAAGTGCTTAACTTAGCTTGCATTGATTGAGCATTTTCTATGTTTTTAAGTTTCAGTTATTAAAAAAAAATTCAGCAACCCCCTCAGGTCCCCTTCCACAGTGGAAGCTTTTCTGTCCTCTTGATAAATCCTGCTTTCTAAAAAAAAAAAAAAAAAAAATTCATGAATGAGATTTCATAATGGTATGGCACCCTTTATTAAGTAGAACTAAATTAATTTTCCCTTACTCTCCTACACATCCCAATTGTCAGTTATGATTTAATTACAGAAAGAAGAATGTTAGCCTGCCTTTCGTAAGCATGACTGCACATTTTTGTCATTAAAATTCTTGCTACCAGTCACCTTGTAAATGAACTAGTTTTGCAGCAAACATTTTTAAAAACAATTCTTTGTTGTTTAAATTCTATGGAATGAACTCTAAGTTAGATTTACTTCCTATTGTATTTCTAGGGCCAGAATGTGTTCCTTTATTATCTTAACAAAATGCTCATCTGTACCCTTTGCAGCACATGAAGAAATGTTGTGTGATATGCGAAGGAACACTTTGTCAAAAATAATGAAGCCAACTTTTATGAGAAACAGTGATTCCAATTCTCTTCAGGCTAGGGAAGACCCTCGGGATTTTGCTCTGCGAAATATGGAGGAAAGAAAGTTTATCCCCAGCATTCCTATGTGGGTATCTGAAGTGCAGACCTCCACACCTCAGGGAATTCAATGCTGGAGTCCTTACTGTCTACCAGCTTATGACATCAGGGAAGCACCCTGTGGGATAGCCATCTGTTTTCCCTTACATTCAGAGCTGGGACATCCTGGGGGACTCTGTGGAGAGGCCTCTCCTCCCGAGGTGACCCATCATTGCTTAGTCTGGGAGGGTGCTGAGTGGAATAAAAGTCAACCAGGAATGAGCATGACTGCATTTCTCAAATATTCTTTAGAGCTCATTATTCTTTTCTTTAATATGAATAATTAAGCTAGTCATTGAGATTGTAATTGATCATATATTTTTATACCACTTTAAGTCCAGGGAAC
Source organism: Carlito syrichta (assembly GCF_000164805.1). Classification (NCBI taxonomy): domain Eukaryota; kingdom Metazoa; phylum Chordata; class Mammalia; order Primates; family Tarsiidae; genus Carlito; species Carlito syrichta. The sequence continues at coordinate 23,705 of NW_007232346.1, forward strand.
CATCTCTCCTCCCATGAGCCTATCTTCCTTTCATGAACCTGTTAATAGAACAAGTACTCACCTCCAATTTTGCGTATGTATAAATCTAGCTTTTCATGTACTGAAAGATTGGCTTATCTATATTGTGGAGTTCAATGGGAGAAAAAATTGTTTAGGCTTGTGTGTTTATGTGTGTATTGGGCATGTGTGTCCCTTTCTCCCTCCTTCCCTCCCTTCCTCTCAGCTTTAAAAACAAACCATCCAGCTGCCCATTCCCTCCTCAGGTGGCCTAATCAGTCTGAAGTGTGAGGCAGCAGCCCAAATTTATGCCTGCTAGCTTGTTTCTAGCTTATTAATGGCCACTTTAATTGGGTCCTTAATTTATCAAAAGTGTCAATTGGTCAGAACCTCCTGTGGTTCTCTAAAGCTTTAGTGATGCAATTGGTGCCAGAGATTTGTGAGTCAGACAGAAAAGATGGGCGTGACAGATGTGAGCATTACTTGATGAGCAATAGTGTGAAAGAGATTTCCTTCTAGTCCTTATTCCAACCTCACCTTGCCTTATAATTTATGCAAGATACAGTGCAGAGGAAAAATAAATGGCACACAGGATATTTGGCATGATTTGGTCCTGGTGGTATGAATTCTAGTCACATTCCTTCTTGCCCCTACTACATTATGATAATTGAAAACAAATCTTGCAGCCCTCTCCTTTTGCACCTTCTTTGTTCTTTGGAGCTGTATGACTCAACCTTAGTGCTAGGTAAGTTATTTTAATTCAAAGTTCTTCATTTTTTTTTTAACCAAAAGAATAAGAGATGACTGATTCTTTTAAAGATTTGTCCATCACTAAGCTTTTTGCAAGGGGGAAAAAAATCAATGCTTATGTGTTGACTTGTAAATTTGAAGATCTGGGACCTAGAAATTTCCTGTCCTTACTCACATAATAGGGAAATGGCAAGACTATCTAAAAATGTCTTAAAGACGCTTGGAAGCTTTGGAGCCCAGGAAAAAAAAAAAAAGAAAAATCAGTAAAACTTTGAGTGGGCCACCTGGGATACCAAGGGCACAGGGTATCAAATAACTGAGTAAACCCCCCTTGGAGGCCACCCCTGTCCTGGGATGGCAGTGCCTTAAGCTATCAAGACCAGAGTTCCTTGGTGTGTTTGTTTACTAGGGCTGCCATAACAAAATACCATAGAATGGGTGACTTAAACAATAGAAACTTATTGTCTCACTGTTCTGGAGGTTGGAGGTCCAAAATCAAGGTGTCAGCAGGATTGGTTCCTTCTGAAGGCTGTGAAGGAAGAATCTCTTCCAGGCCTTTCTCCTAGACTTGTAAATGGCCATCTTTATGTTCACACGATGTTCTTTCTTTAGGTACGAGTCTGTCTCCAAATGTTCTCTTTTTCTAAGGACATCAGCCATATTGGAATAGGACTTACCCAAATAATTTCATTTTAACTTCATTATCTCTGTAAAGACTGTTCCAACATATAAATTTTTTGTTGAGGAGAGGGGCACAATTCAACCCATAACACTTGGCTTGCTAAAAAAGAGGAGACTCCTGGGGTGAAAACTCAGAAATGAGGAGAGTCAGTGTAACACAGGAATCTATTTGCTGTAGGAACAAAACCCTCCAGGCAAGTGCAGCCTTTTTCTCCAGGCAGGGAGTGGGTCATGTCAGCAATCTGAAGAGACAGAACAGCTATGTTGTTTAAAAAAAAAAAAAAAGACAGAGAAAAGAAAAAACACTTTTTAAAATTTTTGGAATGGATTAAATGATACTTGGTGTTTCATTATCAGTACTTTTGGGGGGGTGGGGGTGGGGATGAAAATTAGCCTGGTAGTATGACCTTGGGCAAGTCTCTTAGCTTCTATGGTCTTTTTTTTTTTGAGTTTTGATCTTTAAGAGGTAGACTGTGGTAAGATCTGATTCATAGGGTTCTTCTAAGAAATCAGTAAGAAATTCATATGAAAGCTTTAGCAGGGTGTATGGCAAATTTGTTTTTAGTAAATGTTAACTGCCTTTGTGGTGTTAGCCTGGTTGAACACAAGTTCAGGATGCAGAGGGATTTCCATGTTTTCTGGGCTGTGGTAAACTAAATGAAGACAGTACCCCTGGAGAGTAAGGTCAGCAGGCCTGAGTCCCCCTTTGCAAGCAGAGGCCCTGGGTGGTGGTGATGTCTGCTAGGTGAGGGGTGTCCACATTTTTGGGACTGAGGCCTTGTTTTCAAAACTTCTTTTTTCTCCCATAAAAACCCCCTGTGTTGCTAAGGGTATGCTTGACCTCTCAGATAATTGCCATAGAAAATACCTGAATTCAGTCCTTGTACCTGAGGGAAACACTGACAAATTGCAAAAATTCCTTGCAGACAGTTGAACCAACTATTTCAGGTTGTTCAGATAAAATGTCACCGAATTTGGAAATCGCTTCCAATCCTTTCTCATAGTGTTTGTGAGGAAACCCATTACATGTGTATGACTTGGTGGTTTCGGGCAATTTCAGTTGTAAAGGATGGTTTCCTTTTTCAGCATTATCAGGACCCGGGGTATGATATGCATTAGTGGAATTATGACTTTGTAAGGAGGAAATCTAGATAAGACTTGTTTGAGAGACCCAAATCTGATATAATCCTAGCATTAGTGTAGCTTGCTTTGAACCACTCAGGTAAAGGCTTTGTCTTGCTGACTTGTTTGGTCATGAAGACGTGCTGTGGGGGCTGTTTCTGGAATATTTTCATTAGCAGGCCCCTGAAAGCTGGGAATTGTGAAGGGAAACGCCCTGCTGGACAATGTTTAAAGTTTTGACTAAGCAAACTTGGGTGGCAGAATGAATTCTTGTTTGATTATACTGTTCCAAATATTAATGCATTGAATCTCATAAGTCCCAAAGGTAGACATTATTATAATCCCTGATTTAAAGTGAGTAAATGGGGTCACGATTCAGTCAGTGGAGAAGCTGGGACCCAAAGGAACCATGCTAACTCCTGGGTCTACACTCCTAACAACTGCATGTGTGGTAGATTTGCCCTCAAATAAATCTCAGCACTCTACACATAGGAGTGGAAAGTAATTACTTCTTTTTAAAGTGAGGGGATAGACTAAATGTAAATGATATAATAAAAGATAAGTGCATTTTTACTTTTTAGGATATCATTCAAACATCACAGATAGTGGCTTGTCTGAGCTTCTGACTAAAATAAGGCATTCATACTCTTTTTTAGTTGCTTTTCTACCATTTAACTTGTATTTCTTTGGAAGATGAAAAGTGCTAAAAAAATCAGCCCAGGGAAAGATGATATATTTCAACTACTTCTGAGCTATTTATTGAGCAGAACTCTGTTAGTGTATTTAAAAGAGAAACCACCCTTTTCATTAGCAATAAAAGTGTATTACTTTGTGTTAAAATGAAGCTTTAAATCTCAAATGTTTCCCTTAACATGTTATGCTTATTCTTAAATTCTTATAGATGAGAACAAATTAATAAGATATTCGTGTTAGATAATTACAAATGTTTTAGAATTTAACAAACATCTGTTGAGGACTTAACATATGCAAGACATCATATAAAGAGCCCTGAGAGGTTTAAAAAAAAAAAAAAACTAATTGAAAATAAGGCCTCTGCCCTGAAGGATTTTCTTTACTAATAGAGGCGGTTATGCCAACAGGTAAATATATGATAACAAAATGTTGTCAGGAGGGGCTTCAAGAGGAATAATCTCCTGGCTGGAAATCAAGGAAGGTTTCATGAAGGAAGCAGGATTTAGATCCCAGTTCATGAGGACAGACTCTGTATCCCTTGTTTTGGTACCCCAGTTCTTAGCACAGTATCTGACACAGAATAGAAGCTTAGTTCAATGGTTTTTAATTAAATGAATAAGTTGAAGCTAGAGGAGAAGTAGAAACAGTGATGAGAAAGGAAAGCCTCAACCTGACCCCATGAAGCAAGTGTCCATTGTCCCTTTTCTCTGGGCCAGGCCTCAAGCCGGGTGGGAAGAGCAACAAACACAAAGCTGGGCAGCAGGCAAGCTCAGGGTGCAAAGTCCATCTGAATGGGCAGAACTGGGTGTGGAAAGGAGTGGGAGATAAGAGAGTGGAGAGCAGCATTGGAAAGCTCTTGAATGCTTAGGAGTTTGAGGAGAAAGATCCCCAAATATTGTCTGCATGTTTTACGTCAATTAAGCAAATATTGGTTAATAGCTGATCATGTGCATTTTATTAATATTAACAAAAACCAGTTAGACTTAAGAATGCCAATTTATTCATTTGTATATATATATTTCATCTAGCAATATGCTAGAACCTAGGGTTGTTATTTGTTTCTATGTGTTTCCAAACCAAATAGGTAGCCTAAATCTATTGAAAACTGTCTCGTCGTGTTTAACTATGAGTTCATTCTAAAATGATGCTTGGACATTTCAACCAAATGAGTTCTGTGGCAAACACTAATTTTTATTTTTTTAATTTTCAATTTTTTTCCTGCCCTGAGATTATATATATGTATATATGTAAATAAATCAGTGTAAGGCATATAGATATACAAATGTGAGGCATATATATATATTTATTTTAGAGTTGTGGGGTACAAGTGGGAATTTTCTAAATAAGGAGGCAATGTGCAGGTGAAGTTTGGGCTTCTAACTGGCCCTCTCACCCCCAAAAGTGGACCAGGTACCCAGTGTGTGGCCTCGTGTCCCCTCCGTCTTTCTTCTCTGTCCTAGCAGTGTGCAATATCTGCCAGTCCCACCCTTGTACTAGCGTGACTAGTGCTCAGGGCCCACTTAGCAAACATCAGTTTTTAAACATTCAAGGAGTTTGTAAATCTCAGAGTCCTGAAAGATTTTAATCCTAGCTTTTCCTTAAAATAGCTATGGGGCCTCAGGGAAAGTTGTTTAATTTATATAGCATATACGCATTAATAGATATATGTCTATGCCTACATCTACGTCTATGTAGATATTGCACAATGTAGGGTACACTAGAAAGAGTTGAAAGAGGCTTTGAACTTTGGACTCGACAGATCTGGTTGGACCAAGGCGGTGCCACTTCCTAGATGTGTGTCTTTAGGAAAATTGCTCGACTTTGAACTTCAATTTCCTCATCTATAAAATGAGAAGAACAATTCCCTACTCGTTGCATCTGTGAGAAAATTATAGGAGCACACACTTATTATTAAGCAATTATTACGTATTTTCCATATGAGGAAACTGAGGCACAGGGAGGTGAAGTAGCACATGCATGGCCACACAGCTAGTCAAAGGCTGAGATGTACCACTCTGGTGTTTTGTTTTACTTTGATCACGAAAAGTTATCACCAAAACATCAAGACTTCTCCACGCATCTGCCCCCAAGGTGATGCTTAATAAATACTTGTTTCTTTCTTTATCTTCCAGAACATTGGTGAGGCTAAAATGGGGTAGCATTTTTACCTTTTTAAAAGCTCAAATACAGGCTGTCAAAATGTAAGGCATTTAAATTTTTCAGGGTCAAAAGTTTGAGAGTAATTAAAATGTTAATGAACATTTTTCTCTGCTGGTGATATATGTTAATATAGAAAAACTAAACAATAAAGAAAAAGATGAAGAAGTAAACCAGAGCACTTATAGTTCCTAGAGATAATAAAGTGATTAGAGTTTTAATGAAATGCACACATTTTTTATTTCCTTGGTGTTTTTGTTCGTTTTTTTTTTTTTTTTGGCAACCCAATACTGTGATAGGCAGCATCCCTGCTTTCCAGGCTATGTGGAAAATATATCTCACATCTTAAAATAAGTTAGTCATGACATATCTCAGGGTGAAGGTTGTGATTTTTGTGAAATGTGAATTCTTTTTTTTTTGAGTTGGAGTCTCACTGTCGCCCAGCCTGGAGTGCAGTGGCTGCTCCCAGCCACCGCAGCCTCGACCTGCTGGACTCCGGCGATCCTTCCGCCTCAGCCTTCTGAGTAGCCGGAATTACAGGCATGCGCTACCACACCTGGCTGATTTTTTTTTTTTTTATTGTAGAGACCAGGTCTCGCCAAGTTGCCCAGGCGGGTCTCGAACCCGCCGGCTCAGGCGCGGGATTACAGGCTGAGCCACCGAGCCTGGCTGAAATGTGAATTCTTAAGAAAGAAAGAAAAAATAATAATGAATAGAAGAGAAGATAAAGAGAGTCTGGGTTCATTTTTGGTCTCTTTGGGAGTACTAAGAAGTACCTTTTTTCTTAGATGTATTTCACAGGTAATAACAATATTTAGAAGACCAAAGAGACAACTGGTGAGGTCTTTGAGTAAAGGGTCTTTGAGGTCTTGAGTAAAGCATTCCTTGTTCTTTTCCACTTGAGGATTCTCATACATTAACAGTTCTGAATCAGAATCGCAAATATTTTTTAACTAGTTATCTGGGCGTTTGCCCAGGTATTTTCCCAATCCATATACTAAGAGTGAAAATGACACTGCCTATCATTTAAGACTCTTAAATGGAAAAGACCACAATAGTGTGAAGCAGTTAAAAAAATGGAATTACCACAGCATGTTTCAAGATATTGACTTGTGCATTGCTGTGGATGAGGTATCATGAAGCTACTGGAAGATGGGGCTCTGTGACAGAGGAGAGGTTGACCTTTAGGGGTCACTTTTTACTAGGTTTATAACCGAATATTGTCCAATGCTTCTTCCTGACTGGAAAGATATGATTTCAACAGACTGATAATTAACCACTTTTCTCTCTGGTTTATTTACAGGAGTTTGAAGAATACCATGATGTCTCAAGCCCATCTTCACTCCTTGTGTCTTCTTATACTTTATTTGGTAAGAGAAGAGGGCATTCTTCTCTATTTATTTCCCAGAATATTTTCTGCCATCCTTCTACCCCATACCAGGAAAAGAGTGATTATCATTACTCAAAAAAAAGGTAGCTTATTCAGATTAAATTTTGTGTAGGACAGATACACATTTTGTCCTCATGCAATATTTTTAGGGAAATGGCTCCACATCACGTGTCTGTGCTTCAACTAGGGGATGTGCTACTTTCCCCTCAGCTCCTAAAAGTTAATAGCATTTAATGCGCAAGGTTAAAGCAAATCTGTCTGTTCATGTACAGCTCAGGGAATATGGAAATAAGTTATACTGATATCTGTATGTATTAGTCTGTGTCCCTTAATCTTGACTTTTTTTTTTTTTTTTTACTTTGATCATGAAGTTACCACCAAAACATCAAGGAAAACCTTTCCTCTATTTTCTTCTCATAAATGGATTTGCCATTTTCTGGTCACACTTGTTGTTAGCTATGTCTTGAGTTAGCCTTATTGACTGACAGGTTTCTGGAGCTTGGAGTTAGATGGGAACTTGAGAGTCCTAGCCCTCAAGTGGGGTGCCATCCTTGTTTTATCCATGAATCTCCTGAGGTTCATGAAGCTTGCCCCCAAATTTGTTGTGTTATCAAGCAAGAGCTCACACAGTTCAAAATATTTACAGAGTAAAATAGAATTAAACTTGTAAAGCTGTCAGAGACTTCTTGCCGTGGGAAAACTGCACGCCTGATTTTATGAACATGTGTCCTCACAGCCCAGGGGCTCAAGCTTGAACCCAGACTGTATAAAGACATTTGACCTCTCTCCTCATCCTACTCTCTCAAATGTCCTTTGCTACCTACATTATCCTAATGTGGTGGTGAAGCCAGATCTGGTTTCAAACTTGCTGTTGCCACTTACCAGTGATAGGAGCTTAGTAAGTTATCTAAGCTTTGAACTTCAGTTTCTGCCCTGTAAAATGGGTCTAATAGTAGTATTTGTCTTATGGAATGTGGCGATTAAATGAAATAGTGCATGTATAAAGCTCTTGGACAGTGATTGGAACAGTCTAAGCACTCAGTAAATATTATCTATTATTACTACAACATTTTAAATATTCCATAACTACATCCATATGACCCTAACCTCCATGAAGAAGGGACTGTGTTTAGTCATCTTTGCAGATTCAGCACCGAGCAGACTGCCAGAAACAGGGGTGAAATAAAACATGTGATTATGGACTTATACTAGGAAACAGCAAGATCTAAGAAAGAAAGTGAGAAAGAAGGCTCTATCACAATACTTGATATTAGTGGGCTCGTTTTTTTCTTGTCTGAGAAGGCACATGCATTTTTCTTCCTGGATGAAATGTGAAAGCAGTTTCCTTTCTCTACTCTCACCCTAGTGGGATTTCTACCTAGAGTGAGAAATACTGCCCAACCACTGCTATCAGCAGCACCTCACCCAGGAGACAGCCACAAGCACAGCAGTCTCTGGGTGAAGCCAGGGAGGGGGATTTTAGGGGTATTGGGATAGAATCACTTCTCTCTTCTGTCTCCACCTACCCTCTACTCCCAAATCCTCTTCTATGAAGACTGGAGGTATACTGGGAACTTCTTGCCTTCCATATAAGGCTTTATTCAGTAAAGGTACTAATTTAGAACAATTGTCAGTTATTTATTCTGTGCTGTGAGTGGTTCTTCCCTTTTTTCCCAAGAGTTTTCTTAAGAGGGCAGGAAATACAGTATAGATGTATTTCCAGGGTTCAGAGGAGAGAGCGAGTAAGTGATTCGGAGTTCAAAAAAAGGTGCTGAATGGGGGAGGCAGGGAAACCAAGGAGGAGCCACCTATTTTAGAGTTTTGCAAGATGGCAGGTGCTGCTTCCTCCACCTCCTGCATAAACCCACTCTCTTGTCCCTTTACAAGTCTCTGCCACACTAACCTTCCCAGTACTGGGGATATGGCTTGATGACTCATAGTTACACATGAACTTTGAAATTTTTATAGTCCCAATGACCATGTTAATGGGCACGAAGAAAGAGATTCATTGCCTTGATATGAGGACCCAGCTTTGAACCCTGGAACTGATTCTCCCTGGAACCTGATTCTTCTCTCCTGATGGGTGGGCCAACTTGTCTGTGTAGGCAAAGCACAGCCTTGTTTGTAAGGTTTGCCTGGTGAATGTAGTTTGTGGACACTGGTATGACTAGCTGAAAGGCTGATGGCTTGCTGATATGAGTGCAAAGTAGTTTGCTACTAAGCAGTAGCTCCACAAAAGGCACTACCCTTACTTGCACCAAACATGGTGGCACCTGGACATCTGTATCCAATTCTTGTGCCCAGCCTTCCAGAGGAGTTAATGAAGGTGGAGAAGATGTGGGGAGAAGAGTGGAAGGAAAGAAGAGCTCCCAAGGAAGATAAACTTAGAAAGGAGGAGACGGGATAGAATCTGGTAAAATTACTTTTTGAATTTAGCATTTAGCTACAAGTAATGGGAAATTTGACTTCAGAGCATTTTACATAAATAAGGATTTATTTTTCTCAGATAACCAGAAGCCTGAAATGGGCAATCTAGGGCATATTTAGCAGTTCTGTGATGTTATCAGGGACTTGGGCTTCTATTTGCTCCACCATCTTTTGAGTTGGTTTGTTATCTCATGATTCCTGATAGCCAGCCACCCCGGACACAAACGCGACACAAGGTCCATTGTCTCAGCAAGAACCATGGGGAAGGGCAATGCCAGCAACAGCTGTCCTTTTTAAATTAGGAAAACAATAGCTTGATCTGACTCCCCCATATCCCCACCCCATCCAGCAGACTTCCCCTCTTGTTTCATGCTCCAGAACTGGGTCACTTGGCTATCTTCTAGGCAGCAAGGGAGTCTGGGAAAGAAACCACTTGACTTCCCAACCTCTGTGGTATAAGGCAGCAAAAGAGAGAGGCTAGCAGTGGCCTGGGGGCAACTAATCCAAGGACTTGCCACACCTTTAAGGGAGAGAACACCCGATTTCAAAGCCCCCTGTATCCTCATTAGTATTGCTCTTTTACCAGACATCCAGTATCAACTTTGTCAAGGTTCACCAAAGTGAGGGATATAGTGTAGGACCTTTCCCCTGATCCCTGGCATACTGATTGTTTTAGGTTATTACCAGCAGGCAGCAGTTTTCATGGCAAGAGCATACTCGCTCTCCCTAAAGAAGTGGAAAGCAAATTGTTTCCCCACCTCCACCAAGTTCTTTTAACTCTTTGGTTTTCCTTGTCCAGTTCCAAATAGCATCAACTTGCCCTAACACACTCCTGCTTCTAACTTATTCCATCCCTGCTTTCCAACACTAATGGGAGACCCAAAGAACCACCCATGAAGGAGGTGGCTGACTAAATTCCTGGTCCTAGGAGGAGTCCCTAAGTGCGTGTATGACCAGCTGTCCCTTCTTGTGTGCTTCACTCTGATTCGTGTCTGTCTTCAGAGGTGCCATCATGGTGAGGACCACGTGATGTTCCCCATTCTCTGGGGTTGGGAATAATGGGAGTCACACCCTTGTGCACATACCCAGTGTATCTAGCTTTCCCTCCAGGTTGTCCTGGCTGTTTCTGTTCTCTCTAGGAATACTGATGGGTAGTGACTGAGAGGGTTGGTTCAGGGTCAGAGGTTCAAATCCTGCTTCCAGCCTACGTGGGCAGATTCCTTAATCTCTCTGCATCTCAGTCTCATTACCTGTAAAACAGGGCTAACAATAGTAATTTACTACCATAGGGTTGTTGTCAGGATTAACTGTGCATAGGAGAGGACTCCCATGCACTAACTCAGCAAGTGTGAACCATTCTTACCCTCCCAGCTGCACTTACTACTATCCCAGCCTGGGTGTGGCTGTCTGCAGAGGCTGTTTGACTTTCAAGTTTAGGGTCTTTATATTTTAGAACCATTATGGGGCTACTGTTTGAAGTAAACATTTTATGTTTTTTAGTATTTTTTTTTTTAAATGAATGTAAAGAACAAATCAAATGTTAAAATAGTAAGCTTTTGTTAAAGTTACAGTTCAAATTCAGATTCAAATTTGACTAAAATTTACCATGTAACTATGAGTTGTAGAAGCATTGTACCAAACACGTCTGCATATTCTTGTCTCTCTCTTATACATTTCAATTGTCCTTGAGGTGACTGTGACACTCCAGAGTGTTGGAATCTGCCATAAATATCTTTATAAAATAATCAGAGTAGAGGGAGGTGTTTCATGAATCTTGTGTAAACCATGTAGAATTTAGAATACAGAGTGAGCCTGTGGGAGACCATGAACTTTTGCCCAGTCAGACCTGCAGGTGTGCTGTGTTAAGCTTTGTGATGTGTTTAAGCTTTGTTTGTAATATGAGGATGTTAATATTCTTTTCCCAGGGCGATTGCTCAGATAGTCAAATAAGAAAAGCAAAGCAAAGCTCACAGCAAGCTACTTTGACCTGTAGAGCCTCAACCAATGTTAGACCCCTTTCTGTCTGTTTTGATCAGATTTCATGTTTTTAGCCATGATAGAATCCTATGTTTCATATATCAATTCTGAAAGCCCTAATAAAATTAACAGGTGACATATATTCATAATAGATGCTAATTTTCTCTCTGTCTTTGTTAACAGACAACTGGATACAGCCGAGAGGGGAAGTTTAGTGGACCCCTGAAGCCCATGACATTTTCTGTTTTTGAAGGCCAAGATCAGAATCAAATCATATTCCAGGTAAGGGCTCCCCTTGATCACTGTCCTCTTGATTTTGTATGCTCTCTTGGTGGACTTTTACTTCCTTTTCTCCTGTGCATAGGGAGATAAAATAGAGGCATGGCAATCTCATTATTATTTCAGAAGCGAAGTTAAACAGAGAGATGAGTGGCCTCAGGGTCGTAAGAGTTGTACCTGCATTCTGATTTCTCAATCATCTCTGGGGCAAGTGCTTCACCCCCACCATAGGGAGTTTGGTCCCTGTGGCTCTGCCCTGGAGTTGAAAGGGAACCCGGCTCTGGAGAGGAAATGGCCATGTGATCATCAGGGCTGGCTGTCCAGTGAGCCTGATGCTTGAAGTGTTTGAAGATGTGACCTCTTTGGAATCAGCACTGGAATGGCCTCTGTCTGCCTTCTCCTCACTGTTTCTTCTCAGCTTCAGCTGGGACCATTGCCAAGTCACACTTATGTAAAACAGTATTTAGCTAGATAACTGTGAAAAGCATCAGGGCATCACAATGAGGGGTGGCCTGCTGGTGGGTGTGAGGGAAGAGACTTCAGCTTTTAAATAATAATCCAGGATATGTAATGGAGAAGGAGAGCAGACAACCAGTTGGCCCCAGAGTTGTTGGAGGATGCTTTGATGAGCCTCTGGGAGGTGCCCATGGCTCCTCCCCACCCTATACACTAGGGAGGCAGCAGAGAGTTGTTAAACTACTTTCTAGAGATGATTTAAAGTGCACAGGAGGATGTGTGTAGGTTACATGGCAATATCACACCATTTTACATAAGGACCCGTGCATTTCGGTATCTATGGGAGTCTTGGAACAACGCCCTGCAGATACCAAGGGACAACAGTATTGTTCTAGACAGTTCGCCTCAAAGGAAAGGCTGAACAATGTCTCATCCCCCCCCCTTTTCTTTTCTTTCTTTTCCCCTCCCTCCCTCTCTTCTTTCTCCTTCCCTCCCTCTTTCCCTTCTCTTCCCCTTTCTTCCTTCCTTCTTTCCTATCTCTTTCACTCTTTCTTTTCAGACAAAGTCTCACTCTGTGGCCCAGGCTGTAGCTCAGTGGTGCAATCATAGCTCACTGCAACCTTGAACTCCTATGCTCAAGCAATCCTCCCACCTCAGTCTTTGAGTATCTGAGACTACAGGTGTGTGCTACCACGTACAACTAATTTTTTTATTTTTTGTAGAAACGGGGGCTCGCCAAGTTGCCAAGGGCTGTTCTCGAACCCGTGGGCTCAGGCAATCCACTCACCTCAGCCTCCCAAAATGCTGGGATTACAGGCTGGGTCACCAAACCCTGCCTTTTCTTTTATGTGATACCAGATTAGTGTAAAGGGCCTCAGAGTATGAGCTGGCTGGGGTGTGCACACAACCCTGCCATATAGGGTATTATAAGGGGCCTTGACCCCTCCAGTTAAGGAAGTAAGGTACTCAGGAAGCAGTGACTATGTTGAGACACGGACAGGAATTAACTTGGTGAAGAAGAGAGGAAAGAGAATTCAGCAAAGGCACAGCAGGGACAGCTGCTCTGTGCTGAGAGAGGGTGGGGCACGTAGAGAGGCCTGGCAGAAGGCCATGAGGCTGCTGAGGACTGAGCCAGGAAGAGAGGGTGGGGAGAGGAGGCTGCAGAGACAGGAAGGGCCCTGACCCCTAAGGTGCTTAGGTTTTCTCCCAGAAGCAATGGATCTGAATCAAGTCTCCATGGAGAAAAAACTACTGGCTACAAACTGAAGGAGGAAAGGGAGGACACAAGGAACTGGTTAGGCGTCTATAACAGACTCACAAAAAATTTAAATTCCTCCTTTACTTACTTTCTCTGCCCTGCCAGGGAGTACTTGATGGTGGATTCTCTGATGTTTTTTATTCCTTTCACTTGTGTACTATACTTCACAAGCTGATAAGAACATCATGTGCTAGGCACATCTTCATTTTATTTTATTAACCATGTATGGAGTGATCCTTGTCTTGTTCCTGATATTATGGGGGAAGCTTTCAATCTTTTACCATTAAGTATTATGTTAGCTGTGGGATTTTCTTAGATGTCCTTTATCAGGTTGAAAAGTTACCTTCTATTCTTAGTGTGTTGAGTATTTTTATCAGGACAGGATATTGGATATTCTTCTAGTTTTTGGAATAATTTGTGAAGGTTTGTTGTTAATTCTTCTTTACATGTTAGGTGGAATTCACCAGTGAAGCCATCTGGTTCTGGGATTTTCTTTGTGGAAATTTTTTGATTACTAATTCAATCTCTTTATTTGTTATAGTTGTATTCAAATTTTCTATGTATTTTTGAGTCAGCTTTAATTGTTTTTGTATGTCTAGAAATTTATCCGTTTCACCTAGAAAACAATTGCTCACAATATTCTCTTTATTTCTGCAGTATTTGTAGTGATGTGCCCTTTTTACATTCCTGATTCTAGTATTTGAATATTGCCTCATTTTTCTTGGTCAGTCCAGCCAAAAATGTATTACTTTTGTTATCTTTTAAAATTACCAACTTTGTTTTTGATAATTTTCTCCTTTGCCTTTATAGTCTCAGTTTCATTAATTTCCTTTCTGATCTTTATTATTTTCTTGCTTTGGGGTTATTCTTCTTTTTCTAGTTTCTTAAAGTATATTAGGTTGTTGCTTTGAGATATTTGTTTTTTTAAATATAATCACTTCCCTCTGAGTACTGCTTTATCTTCATCCACAGGGTTTGATATGCTATGTTGGTTTTTATTTTCATTTATCTCAAGGTATTTTCTTTTCCTTTTTTTGAGTAGAAGTGTCACTCTGTCACCCAGGCTGGAGTGTTATGGCATACTAATAGCCACCGCAATCTCAATCTGCTGGACTCAGGTGATCCTTCCGCCTCAGCCTTTCAAGTAGCTGGAACTACAGGTGTGTACCACCACACCTGGCTAATTTTTTGAAGATTTGTTGTAGAGATGAGGTCTCGTCAAGTTGCCCAGGCTTGTCTCGAACTCCTGGGCTCAGGCAATCCTCTCACCTCCACCTCCGTAAGTGCTGGGTTTATAGACGTGAGCCACCATGCCCAACTATCTCAAAGTATTTTTCTAAGTTCTCTGTTGATTTCTTCTTTGATCTGTTGTTTATTAGAGTATGTTAGTATTTCCACATATTTGTGATTTTCCCAAATTTCCTTTTATTATTGATTTTTAATTTTATTCCATTGTGGAGTACTTTGTATGACTTCAACCTTTTTAAACTTATTGAGTCTTATTTATGGCCTAACGTATGATCTATCCTAGAGAATGTTCCATGTGATTGGCTTTTGTTAGAGGCAGTGTTCTTTAGATGTCTGATAGCATCTAGATGACTTATAGTGTTGCCTTCTATTTCCTTACTGATTTTCTACTTGTTCTATGCATTATTGAAAGTGAAGTCTTAAAATCTTCAACTATTACTGTTGAATTGCATATTTTCCCTTCAATTCTGTCAGTCTTTCCTTCATACATTTTGACGTCAGTTAAGCACAAGTATGATATATATATATATATATATATATATACGTGCTGTATATATATCATTGTTATGACTTCTTGATGGAGTGACCCTTATATCATTATACAATATCCTTTTTTGTCTCCATAAATTTTATCTTAAAGTATGTTTTATCTAGTAGTAATATAGCTTAATTTCATCCTCATTTTGAAGGGTAGTTTTGTTGGATTTATAATTCTTACTTGGCACTCTTTTCTTTTCTTTTCTTTTCTTCCACACTTAGTCAATGCTTGAGTGGCCCAAGTACCTTTGTGTGTCTTGAAATAATTTTGCCATTCCTTAAGCAGAATGTATTAAGTACATATTATATATTTGCCATGTGTGGCAGGCTGGGTATAGTATGGCTAGAGTCACAGGGGCTGAAGGTATTCATCAAGACAGTTATGAATTAAGAAACATAGATTTACTAAAGAGAAGATACATTGTGAAGGACACAGTGGGCAAGACAGCAGCCAGAGTGTCTGCTGTCAGCTGCCGGCACTCTGTCATTCAGCACTTTGTGTCATTTCAGTGCCTTCTGACCTCCATGAAAAGTCAGCTGTTAATATTATTGAGGCTCCTTTGTATGTGATATGTCTATCCATTTTCAAGATTCTTCCTGCTGCTTTCAAGATTCTCTCTTTATCTTTCAAATGTTTGATTATCAGACCTGGCTCAGTGGCTCAGCCTGTAATCCCAGCACTTTGGGAGGCCGAGGCGAGAGGACCACCTGGGCAACTTGGCGAGACCTCATCTCTACAATAAATAAAAAATTAGCTGGGCATGGTAGCGCACGCCTGTAGTTCCGACTACTTGGAAGGCTGAGGCGGAAGGATTGCTGAAGCCTAGCAGATGAAGGCTGCGGTGGCTGGGAGTGTGCCACTGCCCTCCAGCCTGGGTGGCAGAGTGAGACTCTAACTCAGGGGAAAAAAAGTTTGATTATCATGTGTCCAGGTTTGGATTTCTTTGAATTTATTCTATTTGGAGTTCACTGAACTTGTTGGATCTATAGATTAGTGTTTTTCTTAAATTTGGGAAGTTTTTAGTCATTCTGTCTTCAAATAATCTCTCTTCCCCTTTTACTTTTTCTTTCTTTCTGGGATTTTTGTTATGCATGTGTTTTTTTGCTTGATGGTGTTTCACTGGTCTCTGGCTCTGTTAATTTTTATTCTTTTTTATTTCTGTATTTTAGGGTGAGTAATCTCAATTGATCTATTTTCAGGTTTGATGATTCCTTTTTCTGCTAGCTCAAATCTGATTTTAAAAGAGCCCCTTCTAATGAATTTTTCAATTCAGTTATTGTATTTGTCAACTCCAGAAGTTCTATTTTTATAATAAAATTTATATGTCTTTATTGATAGTCTCTATTTGGTAAGACATTGTTCTTATACTTTTATTTAGATTTTAGAGATGATTTTCTTTAGTTTTTGAACCTATCTAAAATAGATTATTTAAAATCTTTAATTGATAAATCCAACATGTGGCCTTTCTCAGGGACAGTTTCTATTGACTATTTCTCCCCTCCCCCCCATGTATGGGACTTACTTTCTTATTTATTTGTGTGCCTCCTAATAATTTGCTGAAAATAAAACATTTTAAATAACATAATGTGGCAACTCTATAAATCATCTTTCTTTTCTTGGAGTTTGTTGTTGTTGCTGTTTGTTAGGTGGCTTTTTGAACTAATTCTGTGAATTCTGTATTCTTTGTCATGTCTGGTCACTGGAGTCTCTGCTCAGTTAGCTTAGGGTTCAGATAATGACTAGACAGAGATTTCCTTGAATGCCTTAAACCAATAAGTCTCCTGGCCTTCACCAAGACACTTTGTGTGCATGTTGAGGCACACCTTCAACAGTGTAGCAGGCAGCTTGCAACTCTGTCCTAGCCTTCATTTCCTGCTCAGCAGAGCCTCCAGGTCAGCCAGGAGTGAGAGATTTGGGCTTTCTCAAACTTTCCCAGGCATGTACACAGCACTGCTCATGAATTTGGCTTTCTAGATTGCTAAAAATATAGCAGAGATTTTCGCAGCCCCCCACAGACAACTCATTCCTTGATTTTTTTTTTTTTTTTTTTTTTGAGTTGGAGTCTCACTCTGTTGCCCAGACTGGAGTGCAGTGGCTGTTCCTGGCCACTGCAGCCTCGACCTGCTGGGCTCCAGCGATCCTTCCGAGTAGCCGGAATTACAGGCACGCGCTACCACACCCAGCTGATTTTTTTTGTTTATTGCAGAGATGAGGTCTCGCCAAGTTGCCCAGGTGGGTCTTGAACCCGCGGGTTCAGGCAATCCACTCACCTCAGCCTCCCAAAGTGCAGGATTACAGGCTGAGCCACCGAGCCTGGCTGACTTATTTTTTTTTTTAAGTGTTTTGGTCAGCTAACTTTCTTCAAATATTATCACTGCCTCAGGCAGCTGTAATATTAAACAAATGTCTCAGAAGAAAAATTGTAGTGACTTCTGAGTCTGGTCAAATAAAGTCAAGCCCAGCAAGTAGGTATTCCCAGGGAACTGCCAGAGAGGTCAAATGATGATAGTTCTTTGGTGTTGGGGCTTTTGGGAAATTTCAAACCCTTCTTATCTCCACTGTGGTGCTGTGCTTGTGAGGCTGTTGGTTTTCAATGCTTCCTTCCTTCCTTCTTTCCTTCCTTCCTTTTGTGTCAGAGTCTCACTCTGTTATTCATGCTGGAGTGCAAAGCACGATCACAGCTCACTGCACCTTGACCTCCTGGGCTCAGGTGACCCTTCTACCTCAGCCTTCCAAGTAGCTGGGACTACAGGTGTACTACTTATAAATAATACTTATACTGCAGCCATGTAGCTTATTGTTTAAAAAAATTTCCTTAGGATAAATTCTGCACAGTAATGGTTGCTATCAAAGGCTACAAACATTTTATGCCTCAAGTTATTTCCAAAAGGATTATATAAATTTGTATTTTCATCAACAATAAGTGTGTTTCCTTATATCCTTAACATTGACATTATGGTAATTTGTTAAAAAATATGTTAAACTTAATGAAGTTGAAAAACTTTTATGTCTTCTTAGTTTTATGTGAATTGTCTATTATTGTGATTTTTAAAAGTGCTATGGTTACGTAGTCCATGAATATAGTGGTATATTTTCTTTATTCCTGAAATAGTAATAAAGAGTTTATCACATAGCATTATATCAAGTTGAAACCACTTGTAAGTTGTTTTCCTTGATATTAACATGTCTATTAATTTTTGTTATAATTTTAGAAGTACTAAATGACAATTTTTTATTCTAGCAATAAAAATGCCCTTTAAAAATTTTTTTACAAGCTCGCTTTACAACATTACAGCATTAACTTTCAGATATACCCTGGAAAATGTCTTTTAACCTTATCTACAATTTAAGATATCAGTGACTTTGTTAATGTAACGAATTTGCTTATACATTGTTTCTTGAGGAAAATGTGGTTTGAATGTTACATAGTTAATGTGCAAGCAAACTTTTAGAATGTACCACTGTAAAAGCTAGGAATTTCTTATTCAGTGATTGCACACATGAAAACTTTACCTGAAATCGATGACTTTCTACAAACTACACACCATTTTTTCCCTTATAAACTAA
Organism: Carlito syrichta; assembly: GCF_000164805.1. Taxonomy (NCBI): domain Eukaryota; kingdom Metazoa; phylum Chordata; class Mammalia; order Primates; family Tarsiidae; genus Carlito; species Carlito syrichta. Next base: position 42,245 of record NW_007232346.1, read on the forward strand.
TCTATTTTTGCCTTTTCCCAGTTTACGGCCAATCCTCCTGCTGTGACTTTTGAACTAACTGGAGAGACAGAAGGCATATTTCAGATAGAACCAAATGGATATCTACATCTCATCAAAGCCCTGGACAGGGAAACAAAATCTGTTCACAACTTCCAGGTGAGTTAATACCAGGTGAAGAAATCTAACTCCAACTCTTTTGGGCATCCTTTGTACTGGAAGTATTACTGGCACCCTCACCCCTTGCATAGAATCTGGTTAAGCTCTCCTAACGTTAATGGCATGCTTTGTGAACCTCATATGTCCATTTTTTTTTTTTTTACCAGCTATAGAGGGACATGGCAAAGGTACCCCCCTTTTTAGGCTGTTTAACCAGGGTAACCCAATTTACATTGCCAGGACCTGCAGATGGCATTGCTCATTCAAGTAAGGCCGTGCTCAGGGCACCTGGATCAAAACCAAGCCAACACTCCTCTGATACTTCACTGGTATTTGTCTGTGGCTATTGTGTGGGCCTGGGACCCACAAAGCAGCAACTTCAGTGCTGGGATGGAGCTCCTTTGGGCCTTGGAAGTAGCAGACAGAAACAATGGCCAGAGACTTACTAAAAAGACCCTTCTCCCTTTCTTTCCCCACTTAGTTTCACAGTTGGTATCTGAATACCTAGGTATGGCAGAGAGCTAACTGTGAAAAGAAGAGCAAGCCAAAAACTCTCTGTCTGGTACTTCTGCTACAGGCCCTGCGGGCTGACCGCCATAATGGCTCTGCAAGAAGACATGGTGCTTCTATAACCTTAATGGTCAAAGTGCTCTCCTTTCATGAAATCCAGCCATTCAGGACAGAGCGTGCCTGGCGTCCAGAACACCCTGCTGCTGGAAAGTGATTGTTCTGACTAGCCAGGCTTAACTGATAAGGCCCTTTTATTTTTGCAGCTCCCAATTTGGACTTTTTTGGGTTTTTTCTCTCCTATAGTCACCAGGTCACTGGTTCTTTAAGGTCTAATTTTCTTCAAATGACTTCTGGGCATGTGATATGAAGTCCAGTCTCACCAAGGTGGTTTCCTTTTCCTCAACATCAGGTTTTAGCCCTGGATGCTCAAGGAGCGATAGTGGAGGGCCCGGTCCCCATCACCATAGAAGTGAAGGACATCAACGACAATCGGCCCATGTTTCACCAGTTCAAGTATCAAGGCACAGTGAGGCAGAACTCTCGCCCAGGTAACAGGCAGGAGCCTGGAGATATTTATGGAAAAATGGAAAGGTGTCGGTCAGAAGGGGCAGATTTGTGTGGCTAGCAGTGGCAGCTATCACCCATTAAGCATTTAGTATTTTATTTAAATTTCACACTGATCCTCTGCAAGTTGTTTTATTATCCCTATTGCTTCAGAGCACAGTTTCTCACCCTTGGCACTATGTATTGACATCTGGGGCCTGATCATTCTTTTTTTTTTTTTTTTTTTTAATCAAGGGCCATTCTGTGCATTTTGGGATGCTCAACAGTATGCCTGATCTCCATCCACTAGATGCCAGTAATAACACCCCCCTCCACCAAGTTGTGACAATGAAAATGTCTGCAGACATTGTCAAATGTCCTCTAGCGGGCAAAATAATAGTAATAACACCCCCTCCACCAAGTTGTGACAATAAAAATGTCTGCAGACATTGTCAAATGTCCTCTAGAGGGCAAAATCACCCCCAGTTGAGAAGCACTTTTGTAGAGTGAGCTGTAAAACACCTTACCTCTGGAAAGGTGAACTCACTCTCCCATATCCTCTTAGGAACCTACATTGTCATAGTTGCTGCTGGTTTCCAGTTCTTTTTCTTCTCTTAAGGCCAACTCCCAGCTATGACTCATCCCTTCTCTATATGGCATTGACCGTCTACCCTTCATTTCAACAAAAGTTGTCCATCAAGGCATACATGTGTCTAGCAGACTCCTAGGAAGGAGCATCGTATCATAAGAGTACACAAAACAAAAATGAATATTAGACATCAGAGTTCTCACAAAGACTCTTGGCCATGCTCATCAACTCATCATCAAGCTTCCCATTATGTTGCTTAATCTCTTCTTTCTCTCAGTCTTCAATGCTTTCAATAATTCACAGGAATTTTTTTTTTTTACTTTATTACATGGAGCAATTTCACTTTCCCTGTCCCTGAGGTTGCAAATCAAAGATCACTAGGACTCTGCTATGGATAGGAAACCTCCAGAACTTCTCTTTCCTCTCTTCATTAATAGGCTCTTCTAGAGATGTGGTACTCAAATGTTTTGGTTTCAAGACTTGTGTATTCTTTTTAAAAATTACTATCCTCATTGCTCTAGAGCACATTTCTCAACATTGGAACTATGTATTGACATATGGGGCATGATCATTTTTTTCTTCTAAATAACATTTAGGACTCCAAAGAACTTTTAGACATGTGGGTTATATCCAGTGGTGTTCTAGCAAAAGTTTAGCAGCTGTTTCTCTGGAGGGCAAAGCCCTGAATTGTAGCATTTGCCAATTTTTACATTATAAATATGTCCACATATTTTGAGCTACCAATAGTGCTAACAATTTACTCACAAAATGTCTAAAAATTCAACAGTTAGCTCATCTGAGTTGGGCCCAGTATATTACTGGTTATATTTATCCATATTCACTATATTAGAAATAAATTAAAACTGAGACATTAAAATAAATTTATTAATTTAAAATAACTCTAGTAAACATTTTAATAAAAAGTAACTTTTTTAAAAAGAAAAAATTAGTGACAAGAATGGCATTGCTTTAATTTCTGCAAATCGCTTTAATGTCTGGATTAATAGGAAACAAGTGCATTCTCTGACTCTTTCTGCTCTGTTACCATGTGCTATGTTGACTGAAAGTATATGAAGAAAAATTAGATATTGGACAAGAGAGGAATATTTTAATAGTATTTTCAGATAACTGTGGGCATTCTTTGCTACAGTACCCAAACTCAACAAGTAGTGGTTTCTTAAGATTAACTACAGTGTGGAATCTGAAATCGTATCAATGACATATTTTATGCTCCCTTAAACTAAAATCCATGAAATCATCTTGTACTTTGAATGAATCTTTTATACATGCATGGTTTTTAACTCTTATAGACCCCTTGAAAGAGATTCAGGGACCCCTGGAGGTCCCTGCACCACATTTTGAGAAACCCTGTCCTAGGGAAGAGGAGCACAAAAAAGATGTATTTCCCTGCTGATATGAATTCTTGCACCTTTTCTCATTCTATTTCTGCTTCTTAGAAGGCAATAGCAGCTGTGGTTGGTGTGAGTTTCTGAATATATATATATATATATATATATATATATATATATGCACACACACATATAAGCACACATACATATATACACATACATATATATACATACATACATATTTATTTGTTTATTTATTTATTTTTCTGGTATGTTTGTTAAACAGGAAAGCCCTTCATGTACGTCAATGCCACAGACCTGGATGATCCAGCCACTCCCAATGGTCAGCTTTTTTATCAAATTGTTGTCCAGCTTCCCAACGTTGACAATGTCATGTACTTTCAGATCAACAACAAAACAGGAGCCATCTCACTAACCCGAGAAGGTATGTTAAGGGATGCCCTCTTAGGACTATCTCAGTCAGAAAGAGGGACTGAGGCCTGTCACTTTCAGAGACAACTCCTTTTCTCTTCTCCCCTACTTTCATAGGTGCTTGGGAATTGGATCCTGCTAAGAATCCTTCCTACAATCTGATGGTCTCAGTGAAAGACATGGGAGGCCAGAATGAGAATTCCTTCAGTGATACCGCATCTGTGGATATTACAGTGATGGAGAATATTTGGAAAGCACCAGAACCTGTGGAGGTGGTAGAAAACTCGACTGATCCTCACCCCATCAAAATCACGCAGGTAACAGCGAGAGCCTACTAGATAAATGGGCTCACTTTGAAGAAACCCATCCATATGGTCTTCACTGATACATTTATTAGGTGTGTTTTTGCATAGCATAATTATAAAGCAAATTAGATCACCTCTGGCCTCATGTCTCTGCACTTCACCATCCTGGGCAGAACACTTGAATTCAGATATGTAGTTGAGCTTTCAGAGAGTACTCTACTCATCCTTGCCTTAAAAGTAGAAAGCAGTGATATTTGTTGTTCCCTGTCAGTAGTGTGGGATGTGACTGCTTCACAATGGCTTGTATGGGGTATGCACATCATGTATTTGTGCATGGTTTGAGTTTGGGGTGCAAATATTTTTGCTTCTTATTCATTCTTGTGGGAAAACTCTTGACCCGATAGACTCATCCCATCAAGGGCTGAGAAACAGAGACAGGACTGGTCAAGGGTAAAAGAGTCATAGTAGGCAATCTCTCCTGTTGGAGCCTCCTACTCTTCCATCTCCTGTGTGTGCCTTGTTCCTCCATTCAAATGCTCCTCCTTCCCCACCTCCGTGGGTTCCCTGAGCCCCCTCCTACCTTAGTTCTGGAAGCCCATGCTAGATTCTACCCAGATCTGATCTTTTCTGGACGCTCAGGAGGTTCCTTGACATGAAAGCTGTGGATTAATGGGAAGTCCCTGGATTTGGAAGCAGATAGCCAGAATCATGTCCTTGTTCTATGACTTTAATGACTGATTATGAACAAGTCATTTAACTATTTTGAGCCCCAATTTCTCATCAATAAAATGGGAATAATAACCCCTCTGAGGGCTGTTGTGAAGATTCACTGAGGTGTATTTGTGAAAGTAGATAAAAGATGTTAATATTATGAAGAAGTACTAGTCTGTATTTCCCCTGAAATTTTTTTTTAAATGACACTATTGTTGTTAAGGGGCCCTGGAATGGCCTATCCCATCACATCTATTGTCTAATTCAAAGAGACCTTTTCTTTATTGAATGTTGAATTAATGAACTTCACCTTCAGAAAAATTTTTCTAAAAAAAAATTAGGGCAGCCCCTTCAGGTCTCCTCCCACTGTGGGAGATTTTCTGTCCTCTTAATAAATCCTACTTTCTCAAAAAAAAAAAAAAAAAAAAAAAAAAGAGAAAAAGAAAAAAGGATAAAAGAAATTAAAGCAAGAGTTATCCTGCTGTCCCAACTGAGAAGACATGTCTGCATTCATTGCCATGAGAATTTCAGATCTGGGGTTTAGACTAAAGTCTTCCTAGCTATTATTTAGCTTTTCACCATAGGGATTTGTAAGTGCTAAAAAGAACTCATACACTTAGTTGCTCTTGGGACTTTCAAAGAAAAGAAGTTCTGAGATGCCACACCCAACTTCTAGGCCTGGAGAAAGTGCTTTGGGTGTGTTCTGAAGCTCAGGAAGAAGAGAGGACAGAGCACAGCTCAAAAGAAAAGAATTCAGGCTGAATTTTTGGGACACAAGAGGAGATTGCTTTAGAACTAGAACTAAGAACATAATCTTTGGCATGGACAGTGAGTGACGCTTAAATAACTAATAAAAATTGTTTCCTGGACCTTCCCAGGTTGGTTTGAGAGAATGATTTACTGTGGAAATTTCAACTAGTTGTAGGACCTTGGGTAACTCACTTAAATTTTTTGTACCCTAATTTGATAAAATGGGGATAACTATAGTCTCTAGTTCATAGGACTGTTTGAAAATTAAATAACACATATAAATGTTCAGAGTTGTGTCTGGTGTGTGGTAAACCTGCAATAAATGCTAACATTTATATATCAGAGTCTGGGCTCTGTCTATATAGCAAGTAGACTGATCTTACTAGTGAGTTTATTTACGTTTTTTGCTAGGCTGTTTACAAAACAACCTTAGGCATTGGCAGTCATTCTTATCCCTGAGATTCTAAGACTAAATATTAGAGGAAGAATGTCCTTATTTATATATGATTTGTCTTACTTAAATAATAACATGGGGGACAATTTAAAGTGGCTTCTGTTACTCCTGTTTGTCTTCACTGGTGAGTTTTAGAAACTCATCAGACATCGTGGCATAGTCCTCAGATGATAAAGTAGATTTTGTTTCTTAAATTGATGTTTGATGGATAGAAGATTTCACAGGAAGACTCTAAAAGAAAACAACACACAACCCCTTTAGAGGGTTTGCAAAGAATTCCTTTAGAATAGAAAAATTCTCTGGTGTGCTTTTTTTGAACAATATAACTTGGTGGTTTTTAAAAAAAGACTAATTTTAGGTTGAAAACTTAAAAAATATAATTCAGTTGTTATAAGAAACCACAGACATACAAACAAGGTTGTGAAAAATTTCAAAGTGAGAACCAGAAAACTATATATTTCCTTTCCAGTTCTCTCCGATCAAATGTATCTTTTCTCACAAATCGCTTTGGGCCCACAGGTGCGGTGGAATGATCCAGGTGCACTTTATTTCTTAGTTGAAAAAGAGAAACTGCCAAGATTCCCATTTTCAATTGACAAGGAAGGAGATATTTATGTGACTCAGCCTTTGGACCGGGAAGAAAAAGATTCAGTGAGTAAAATGGGAAGAGTTTCACAGGCAACAGGACAAAGCCCTATGCCCATCTACAGTTGAGGGCAAAATTGGTTTTGCCTAAAACAAACAAACAAACAAACAAACAAACAAACAAAAAACTCAATTCCAGATCCCAGCATATTATTAGCTTTCAAAGACATGATAATTTCCCCACAGTTCTGCCCCATCTCATTTTTTCTTATTTTCTAGTTCTAAGTAAATTGCACATAACAGGGTAAATAAAAGAGAAATGAGGCGGCTATTTTCTCTGCCTTTTACAGGGGGTGGTGAGGGAACCTTGTCTTAACTCTGACCTTCGTGTTGCAGTATGTTTTTTATGCTGTTGCAAAGGATGAGCAAGGGAACCCACTTTCATACCCACTGGAAATTCATGTCAAGGTTGAAGACATTAATGATAATCCACCTTCATGTCCATCACCCATGACTGTATTTGAGGTCCAGGAGAATGAAATGCTGGGTAAGAAATACGAGCTGCTCAATGCTGTGTAACTGTTTCTCCTCAATAACTGTGGAATTCCTTTCTCCTCCCTGTTATGCAAAAGGAGAGGCAGGTAGACCTCATCAGGGTCAATGATCCATATCTAGTCCAGCACAGAGGTTGAATGTACCTCAGGAGTCAAAAAGGTACAGTATTTTAGATCTAACAATATAATTACCACCACCACTACTCACATTATTACTGCTGCTATCACCATTACCACTATCACTAGCACCATAACTACCTACACTAGTATAACCACCTACATTATGAAATATCTCATCTGCAAGATTTTCCCATAAATTATCTTATCTGACCTCTGATAAGTTCATTAAATGATAATCTCATCACATTTGCTAAATAAATAGACATATACACTCAAAGTCAGAAACCCTGCAGTAAATTAGCAACACCAGTGGAGGTTGACTTTGGATGCTTGAGCATCCCTCTCTGAGAAGCTGATAATAATAATTCAGGAGGTTAATAGGTGAATTTCAAGTTCTATCTATTTTTGTCCTTTTCGTATTGACTTGCTACTTTCTTTCACTGTGTCTCATAATAGCTTTAGTTTTATATAGGAACAACTGCTATAAGAGCGTTATGATTTCTGGAAATTTTATGACTTCCCTGGATTTGGGACAATCCTTGTCCATTTTCTCCTTGGTGTTGAGCTCATTGACTGAGCAGGTTGGCATTCCTTCAAGTTGTCACTTAACTCTTGCCACATAGGAAGAGTTAAATGACAGCTTGAGGGAATTTCAGTTACTTATAAGGAAGGATCTTCTCACAATGACAGTTATTTAGCAATGGAATATGTAATAATAACGAACAAACATTTGTGACATCACCCTTTTTGGAAATCTGGGATAGTCTGTGATGCTGAATAAAGCTGAAAAATCTCTGAAGACCTTTTTAGATGATACCCCTAATCTTTTTGCATTGGGTCATTTAGTGTATTCGTTATCTTTTGCTACATAACAAATCACCCCAAAACCTAACTTAAGACAACAAATATGTATTAGCTCACCATTTCTGTGAGTCAGAAATCTGGGTAGAGTTTAGCTGAGTTCCTCTAATTCAGAGTGAGAGAGAGAGAACCAGCAAGAAAGAACAAGTAAGATGGAAGTCACATGTGGTCTTTCTAGGACCTAATCTTGGAAGTGATTTTCTATCACTTTTGCCATATTCGATTTATTAGAAGCAAGTCACTAGACCCAGCCCACACTCAGAAGGAGGTGGCTATGAAAAAGCATGAATATTAGGAGACAGGAACAATTGGGAGTCATTTTAGAGGCTGCCGACCTCATTTGGAAAGAGGATAGTATTTGTTTTCCGAGAATGGTAAGGAAGTCATTGTTAGTGGAATAAATTAAGGGACTTAGCATGATTTGCTTCTCTATAAGTGAGAATTTATTTTGTAAAAATATTTCAGAGTCCTTAATGGAGCAGTTGTTCTTATAAATCAACTGAGCATATTCTATACATGTAGCCTGAAAGAGGTGCAAGACAATGCCCCCGCCCTGTGGGGGCTTGCATCTAGCTCAGCTGACAGGACTTGCATAGATGGAAGCCTTAACAACTCAAACCTTGGGAAACTATGGAATTATTCCTCAGCATATCTACATTCTCCTGTTTGGCATCTTGTTTTAGCCAGTATCTTGTGGAACTTGTGCCCCAAGTCTTAGCAATACCAACATTAATTCTTGAGTTCCACTTGAGATTAAGTCCTATGTATTCATACAGGAAATTTAGCCTCTTATAAAAGCCTCGCCTCTCTGAAATATTTCTGGATGTCCCCAAGTGATGCTGGATGTCCCCAAGTCAATTTGGACTGCCACTTGGTCCTGGTCTCTGTCACTCAGAGACATGGTGCTCCTTTCACTTCTGGCTCTTCTACAAAGTTCTCTGCTCCCACTGAGGGGCGTCCCCTCGTACCAGCAGTCCTCATTGTGCCTCTGACAGCTGGAAGTCCCTTGTGGAGTGAGAGAAGAACAGTGTCCTCAGGGTTGTGCTCAGTTGATGAGGAGAAAGATCCAAAGCAGGGCTGCTCAAATCCTAAAGGATCACAGAATTTAGCAAGATGCTCTTTCATCCCGACACATGGATGCTTTTCTTGCTAGAGCATACTCATGCCACAAAGGTCACTTGGTTGTGATGGATTCAGAAATAAGCAGCTGACACTGCACTAGATACATTTTCTTTTCTATTGTTCATGATGCTTCCCACACCCAGACCGTGAGGCACATCTATTATGTGTCCAGCTCCACGGTAAACATAACATAGATACTTCCCTTCTTGCCCCCACCCTCAATCAAAAAACCTTCTAAATTTCTATATAAGTCTGTGGATGCAGACTGATGTGGTGGAGGAATGTAAGCTAACTTCACAAATTGGATGAATTTGAGTTTTAGCTCCTACGTGTGATTCTTGCTGCATGTAAAGAAACCCACAATTTTCCCACTTCACAGAGTAAGATGATCTGGAACCTGTCAGAACCCATCCAGAGCAAGGTGGAGCACTGAGTCATAGCCACTGGCTTGTGGAACTCCCTGGTCCTAAAACACAGGAATGAAATATTTAGGGTCGTGAACTTCCACATGCAGTTATCTTTGGGGTGGAGTCAGGCGCCGCGATTTTTCTATAAAGTGTCTTACAAACAACACAGGGTTGGCTTCTCCTTGTTTAGTTATTACTGTTTGCCATGTTATTAGTGTCCTAGGGCTGCCATAACGAATCACCACACACTTGGTGGCTTAAAACAAAAGAAATGTATTCATAGTTCTGGAGGCCAGGAGCCTGACATCAAGTTGCCAAAAGGGCAGCGCTCCCTCCAGAGTCTCCAGGGGAGAATCTTCCCTTGTCTCTTCTGGCTTCTGTTGGCTCCTGGCGTTTCTTGGCTATTTGTGGCAGCCTCCTCCCTCATGTCATCACTTCCTCTGTGTGTGTCTCTGTGTCCTCCCTTCTTATATGAACACCTGTCACTGGATTTGGGGTCTTCCCTACATCCAGGATGATTTCATCTCAAGATCCTTAGCTAGTTAGTTACATCTTCTTTTCTTTTCTTTTTTTGAGTTGGGGTCTCACTCAGTCACCCAGGATGGAGGGCAGTTCCATGTCCACGGGTTACTGCAGCCTTGACCTCCTGGGCTCAGGTGATTCTCCTGCCTCAGCCTCCTGACTAGCTGGGACTTTAGGTATGTGCCACCATGCCCAGCTAATTTTTAAAAAAAAATTTTTGTAGAGTTGAGGTCTTGCTATGTCGCCTAGGCTGGTCTTGAACTCCCGGGCTCAAACAATCTTCTCGCTTCGGTTTCCCAAAGTGCTGGGATTCTGGATGTGAGCCACCATGACTGGCCATAACTAGTTACATTTTCAAGGACCTTTTTTTCAAATAAGGTCCCATGGTGAAGTTCCAGTAGACGTGAATTTGGGGTAGGGGTACTATTTGTTATGGCTGAATGTGTCTTCCCCAATTCATATGTTGAATTCCTAACCCTCTGTTATAGGCTGAATTCTGTCTTCCCCCTCCCCCAAATTCATATGGTGAAGTTCTAACCCCCAGTACCTCAGAATGTGACTGTGTTTGGAGATAAGGTTTTAAAAGAGGTAATTATGGTAAACTCTCCTCACAGTGAGTCCTAATCCTTATAATAAGAGGAAATTTGGTCACAGAGAGGTACAGAGTGAAGGTGCTATTAAGAAACGGGGAAGAAAAGACAGCCATCCACAAGCCAAGGAGAAAGACCAGAAGAAACTAACCCTGTTAACACCTTGAGCTCAGATTTCTGGCCTTCAGAACTGTGAGAAAATAAATTTCTGTTGTTTAGGCCACGCAGTCCATGATACTTTATGGCAGCCTTAGTTGACTACACTATTAAACCTATTACACCATAAAAAGGATTGGAAGAACCAAAATTAATCTGAGAGCCTTTGTCTGCTACCAATAGTTATATGCTATGTTTTCTAGAAACCTGCTTATCCAGTGAAACCATTTTGATAGATTACATGAGGCCTGTAATGATTGTTTTTCTTCCCTTTTCCATAGGTAGCAATATTGGGACCCTTACTGCCCATGACTTGGATAAAGAAAATACTCTTCACAGTTTTTTAGAGTACAGAATTGTGGAGCAAACCCCCAAACTTCCCACGGATGAAATCTTCTTGATCCAATTTGCTACGGGAATGATCCAGTTAGCCAAACGGTCCTTGAAGAGGCAAGAAAATCCTCAGTACAACTTAACAGTAGAAGTGTCTGATGAAGGCTAGTATTATACTTGCTGTCTTGAGTACAAATAATTCTTTTTCTTCTGGTTATAATTTGGTTAGGTTGCTCGAAGTACCGAGTACATGACAGAATGATGTCTTGTCCAAATTCTTTGCTTTCTTTGTGAAACACACACAACACAGAGACAGCTGTGTTACTTTGTAAAGTTGTTGGAGTTAGGGTTGCAGCTACAACAAAATTATTGTGTTAATCCAGGTCCTCTGAGAAGCAGATGCCGAAAGGAGATTAAATGTACACAAATTTTACTTGGGGTGGGGGGTGCCTGTGAGAAAAAATGGGGAGGAGCACAGAGAAGGCTGAGAGAGCCATTAGACCAGGATACAAACCTGACCCTGAAGGGAGGAGAGAGGGGAATGGAAGCCAGGTAGGAATGTCCTAGACATTCTCTGACAAGGCTGTCAGAGAGCCCAAAGTTGGCCATCAAAGGGTTCATAATCTCTGAGAATGAGCGTGTCTGAGCCTGGCTTCTTTGCTCAGTCACTGACTATGAGTGCCCTGTAGGAAGAAAGCCCTCAGCGCAGATGTAGTGATGAATTTCAGAGCACAGCAGTAGGTCCATCATCAGTTAATGTCCCTGGAATTGGAGGTCTGCCAGGTACATTCTGCAGACCATGATCATGAACAGGAAAATTAATTGTCTTTTCCAGTTCCTGTTTTCAGACTCAAAGGGCTCTACCTTATGAAAGTGGAGGAGAGATGCATCTTTTGGGAAACTGTCTTCTCCTGTTAGCTTCTAGTTGACCCTTTGACAAAATCAGACTTCCTTGTCCTTAGAGCAAGGTGTTCTTAATCTTTGCTGGGTCACAAGACTCTTGAAGAATCTGATGAAAACCATACATTCTCAATCAAATGCACATATTCTTTAACAAATGTGTACACACACACACACACACACATACACATACACTTATTCAGGGAGAAACTCATTTCTGGGGCAGTCAGACTCTAGAAGGTTAAGAATCCTTTGAGTTGACTAGCACTGAATCTTAGATACCAAATGGCTTAGTAACTGTTCTGGCTGCGAGGCACAGGTTACTGATGTAAACAGATACTGATGGAACTAGGGAGAAACCCGGGGTTAGCAGGTTCCAGATCAGAATATTTAAAACTTAGTAATTTGACAAATATTGAGGGCCTATTATTTGTCTAGCATTATGTTAAGGGGTAAAACAGAATTAAGTATAATAAATCACTGAGGAACTAACAAATTTACACGATTAGTTGTCTATTCTTTCAGCAAACAGTTACCTGTTTGAGGCACCATGCAAGGTCTTGGGGATGCAGAGATAAGTAAGACCCAGTATCTATCCTCAAGGAGCACTCATTCTGGTAGAGAAGGTGGATATGTGAATCAATAAGTAGCAAGGAGGCTGGGCGTGGGGGCTCAAACCTGTAATCCCAGCACTTTGAGAGGTCAAGGTGAGAGGACTGCCAGAGCCCACAGGTTCAAGACCAGCCTGGGCAACATATGATAAATCAAAAAAGTAGCTGGGCGTGGTAGCGTGTGCCTGTAGTTCCGGCTACTTGGAAGGTTGAGGCAGAAGGATTGCCTGAGCCCTGCAGGTTGATGCTGGGGTGGCTGTGAGCATGCCACTGTACTCCAGCCTGGGTGTCGGAGTAAGACTCAAACTCAAAAAAAAAAGTTGCAAGGAATTATACAAGGTAACCTGTGAAGGAAATGAGTGGTGAGTGACTGAGTGGAGGGAGAAAACAGGTATGACTTTCTGAAAGATATGTCCTTAAGCTGAGTTTTGAAGGGTGAACATGGCAGGTTACAAAATTACATAATTTTACCTAGGAGGAGGGCAGGTGGGGAACAGGTCTTTCTTCAGACCTCCCACCCATCACTTGGTGACCATATGGGTACAAGTGGGAAGCAGAGAACCCTCTCTCTGCATAAATTGCTTGTCAATTGCAAAATTATGGCTATGACTGTCATTTCACTTGCCAATTATTTTCTTGCAGATTTCTGATTTTAATGTACAATTTTCAGTGAAAATTTCTGTGATATATGACTTTGTTTTTCAGATTTCAAGACCCTCTGTTATGTGCAAATTAATGTTATTGATATCAATGATCAGATCCCCATCTTTGACAAATCGGATGTGAGTAGTTGTGACTATTTGTTTTTTTCTTTACTTTGTTCATATTATCTGACCCCTTCCTCTGGGATAAAGACACAGGCAATAGTTAGGAAAAATGCCAGACTTAACTGGTCAGTGCACCAGTAACAAATCAGAGACCATCTCCAGTGGAAATCTCCAGGGAACAATAACATTTACTCTTATAGTTGTCTGAGAATGTCTGTTTATAAATGTCTACCAATGGCTCATTTATTCCAAGGGCTGCTTAAAAGCTACAACCATACTCTTTGTCAAATTGAAAGGAGTTGAATGGTTACTTGTAGTTTGTTATTATATATTTTTGTGTATTGGAACACTAAATAAATTACCATTGGGTCTCAAACAAGCACTTTTAGTCAAAAATTTAATATTTGGAATATTAGCAATTTAAACTCATTTTGTAATTGTTGGGTAAGAGAAAGGGAGAAAAAAATGAATCTCTGGCTTGAGTCAAAGAAAAATGTGGAAGACATTTGTAGGAACTAGGAGAATTGGTCAGAAAGAAAAAAAAATATGTTTAGAACATCAAGAAATATGCAAATGACCATATTCTTGTCATTGATATAGGCTGCAGACTTGGTGATGGCTTTATCACTGCATCCCTTAAAAGAAATGTCTCTATTTATTGTGAAGGAGAGAGAAGCCCATTTCACTAGACTGTTATGACATGTTTGAAGTCAGTTATGAGGCAGCCTAGAGCCCTGTGATGATGTTCATAAATCAGAATAGGGACAAGACTATGACAAAGAAGATAATTGATTTATGAGGGGAGTTGGGGTGGGAGAGGTGTGACTGAATGTATCTTATATAATAGGCACTGAGGCTAAGCAAGTATACAACAAAGAACCCATTTCTTCTCAGCCTCCGTTTTCTTGGGTATTTTATCCTTTCCTAATGTTGTGATTTCCCTGCATTTCATCTTGACGGAGTTTATAATTTTTATGGTTTTCTTATGTATTTATTTACTTATTTATTTTTTAGTTGGAATCTAGGCTCAATGGCTCACTGCAGCCTTGACCACTGGGCTCAGGCAATCCTCCCACCTCAGCCTCCCAAGGAGCTGGGCCTATAGGCACATGCCACCATATCAGGCTTGCTTTTTGATTTTTTTGGTAGAAATGAGGTCTTGCTATGTTGCCTGGGCTGGTCTTGAGCTCCTGGGCTCAAGCAATTCTCCCACCTTGACCTCCCAAAGTGCTGGGATTATAGGCATGAGACACTGCACCCGGCCTGTGTTTTAGATTGAGGATAAGAATCTTGCTTTGGGGTCTCTGAGTTTCAATACAAATCTGGCTACAGAGAGTGATCTGGCTTCTTTTGTTACTATAGTTGTCTTTCCCGGACTCTACTTGTTACCCTCTTTAAGATCCCGATGCCAAAAGAGATGATCTGGGGGATCCTTAGAGGAGCTGGAGATGGTCTAGGCCAGTGTTTAAGAGCACAGGCTTTGGAGTTGGACAAACATGGGTTTGAATCCCAGTTCTGTGACTCACTAGCTGTGTGATCCTGGCCTCTCTAATCCTTTGTTCCTCTGTAAATGGACATGGTAATATAGCAGTTCAGCAGGGTGTTTTGTTGCTTATCTTTACTGAACACTTACTATGTGCCAGGCATTCAGGAGCTTTATATGCACTGGTCTCCCTCAATCCCCAAAGCAAACATGATGAAGTCTCTATTATTATTCTCTCCACTAGACAGATGATAAAACTGACACTTAAAGATGCATGATAACTTGCTTCATGCCACTCAACCTGTAAGCGGCAGGTCTAGGACTCATATTCAGGCCACTTGACTCCAAAGTTTTAGATTTTACCTCTACTCCTTGGTTTATTTAAGGATTAATTTAAATAATGTCTGTCAAGTGCCTGCTACATTATAGGTACTCAATACATTGTAGTATTTATTTACATCATTACTACTACAATAATAATGATAGTTATTAAACATTGAATAGGGGAGGAGGAATCCATTTTAGAATCCTAGCTGTAGCTCTCTGAGATGTTGTGTTCCTTGATACAGTGAATATTAGTTCATGAGTATGACTGATGTTCAAATCCATTGCAGCACCTTCACCCATAGGAAAACATGTCCCATAAATATTGATGGCAACTATGGCTTGTGTCCATTCTGAAGGCAAAAAGAAAAGCTTGTCCTTTGGCCATTATACTTGATGACAGTGGACATTCTCATTGTTTCCTTCTTGTTTTTTCTTTAGTATGGAAACCTGACTCTCGCTGAAGACACAGCCATTGGGACCATCATCTTGATCATTCAGGCAACCGACGCGGATGAGCCACTTACTGGGAGTTCTAAAATCATCTATCGTATTGTAGAGGGAGACAATGAGGAACGACTGGGAATTGACACAGATCTCCACACCAATGCCGGATATGTCACAATTAAAAAGGTAAATGGCCCAGTTAATAGAATTTGTCTTTTTTTGTGGATTAATTTACGAATGGCAGTGTGAAGATCTATAAGCAGGGGTGATGTATCAGCGATGGACTCTGGGAGCACTCCTAGTCATTCCCGTCCTCCCAAAAGACAGAAAGCCAGGATTCAAGTCCTAGATCTGTCACTAGCTGGTCAAGTAACTTTTACAGGGAGGTACCTGTTGTTGCATAAAATACAGGATTTTTTGTACAAGTAAATATACTTATTGTTCCATGCAATATTTGGGACACACCTATACTAACAAAGTATTTATTTATCTGAAATTCAAATTTAACTAGATGCATATTTTTATTTGCTGAATCTGGCAACCTTGTTGGGGGCTAGAGGAGTGGCACTCAGGCCTCACGTCCCTCTTTGCAAATGTGGGGATTTGACAGGATGATCCCATGGCCTTTAGACTGTGAACCCTTACTCGAACATGCCAGGCAGAGGCACCTCTTAAATAATGACTGGAAATTGGCAGGTCTCCTTTCAAGCTTTAATGGACATGTTTACTTTTTCATTCTCCTTTCCCTCTGCTTTACTTTCATTTTTTGTGGTATTGCTAAGCCCACTGGCTCTTATTCTGTCTCGCCCTCTGTAAGGACTAGGTAATCTGGAGCTAAAGTCCTAATTACCTCAGGCCCTGCTTCTTTGTATAGGATCTTCCCTCAACCTACTCCTGTCCCCTGCTATGTACACCTGAATCTTGACTATTTTCTCTGTTGCTGCTCCATCTGTGTTTAGTGCCTGTCAAGGGTTTACCAGATGACTCAGCTGGAAGCAGCACTCAATGTCATCCAATGCACTTAAAGCTAAAATACTTTCCTAGGGAGAGGGTAAAGCCTCCCTGTTAGAAAGGGTCAGAATTACAGCAAAAGAGAATCTACAAGTGTGGCTAACTATTAGGGTTTGCAGTGCACTGTCCTGGAGGCTGCAAGAGAAGGCTCTGGAAGACAGTTTTGAGCCAGAATAAAGGAAGGCTGAAAGTAGAGGCTAAAAATAAAAAGGTAGAATAATTTTACAGAAAGTACAGAGAAAAAAGTGCTAGTACCAAAGCAAGACTCTGAGATAGAGGATTCTGATTCCATTGTTAACGGTGTATTTCAGCTCTGACAAAGGGCCTCACTGGTTTTCTGTGGAGGGGTTGTATGTGGACCAACTCAAAGCTTTCGCTTTCTGTGTGAGTCTGACATCTGGAAAAGGCACCATTATAACTTCCACATCTGCTCCTGGCTGTCTACATGGAGAAAAAGGACCTCAGGAGGAAAGGACAGTTTTCAGAATTTGCAGGGAGCCAGGAAGCATGTTGGCATGATCCTTCTGTGGGGGATCAGGGTAGCTTTTTCCAGTCCTTTTCCAAGGGATTCAAACTCTCTAGGGATCTGAAGGAAGAAAGAGGCCTGTCTGTCTCAGCATGAATGACTTCCATTATGCCCGAATGGCTAACATACACTTTTAGAGAGATGTTGACAACATCAATAATTGGTGGGTGGGAGCTGTGGGTATCCTCCCACAACCTTGACATAGCCAGGCACAGTGGCTCATGCCTATAATCCCAGTACTTTTGGAGGCTGAGGTGAGAGAATCGTTTGAGCCCAGGAGTTCGAGGCCACCCTGGACAACATAGCAAGTCCCTCTCTCTATAACAAAAATAAATTAAAAAATAAGCCAGGCATAGTGGCATGTGCCTGTAGTCCCAGCTACTCAGGAGGCTGAGATGGAAAGGATCGCCTGAGCCCTGGAGATCGAGGCTGCAGTGAACCATGATCACACCACTGTACTTCAACCTGGGCAATAGAGTGAGACCCCGACTCAAAAAAAATTAATAAACGTCATGTATTCCTTGGTCACTGTGAAGAGAGTATAAGTATTTGGCCAGCCTGGCAGCTTATACCCTTCAGAGTTCCAGGGCTTCATTTCTGTCAAGTAGCACCTTCCCAGGGTTGGTTGGATGAATCCCCTTGGGATTATAGGTGTGAACCACTCTACCCGGCTGGATACACTACATTTTTAACCAAACTGAATATATCGAACACCACCCCTATTATCCAGAAAAATCTCTTTATAAGATCACTTTGCTAATGAACAAATCTAGTTCTGATTGAAATGGTGTTAACTGAAGAGCTGTAGTGGCTACCCCTGGAGTATGGACCACTAATTAGGATTTTTCAGATGCTGAGCAACAGCCTATACTCATGTGTGGATGTTTGGTTAGGAAACACCAAATGTTAGCCAACTGCCCTCTAGGATATAGAATAAAACTATAAAAAGTGTATGCATCCATACTGTTTTAACTGAAGCGTCTTAAATTAATGACAGACTCTATAAAGTGGGGGTTTTGTGTGTATGGCTCTGCCTTTTAAGTCTCTGCTTATGAGGCCATCAGGGGACATTCATGGTGTGAATAATTTTTAAGAGTTTAAATTTAAAAAAAAGATTTTAAATGTTTTAATCACAAGGATCTCAACAACAGTTCATCTGAATTACAAGTGTGCTAATCACGGTTAAATTTACCGAGGGACCCATACCTCATAACGGTAGTCTGTTTGCACATGCCCCCCTTAACATCTCACACTAACTCTGAGGGAAGCAGAAATTCAGACCCACAGCAAGGTACAGGCAGGCCTCCCAGCAATGATGTCAGAGCTGGGAACTTGACCCCGGGGTCTCTGAATCCTCTCAGAAAATGATTTCTGCCAGACCTGGTATTACCACTTACTAGTGTGAGGCCTTCACCAAATGACGTAACCTCTCAGACCTCAGTTTCCCAATCTGTAAAAATGGGGAAAATGGTAACACCTTTCTAGTGAGGATGTTGGTGAATTAAATGCGAAAATACCTACATAGCTCTTAACACAGTATCCAGCAGTTAGTAAGCGCAATCAATGTGTGGCATTACTTAGTTCTGATGAATTAGAGCTAGTATTCTGTCTGTGGACCAGTATGCATTCTTTTTTTGCCTGAGGGGACCTAACCTGCCTAATTCAACAGTAAATGGTGCTCACAGAGGACTGCTGTCTAGAAATCCGTAACTTTGACAAGTGCCCAAAGCAATGCTTTAGATTAAACAAGCAACAGAAATGCTGACCTGATCTTTATTTACTGCCGCCAGACTCTGGCCTGTTGTGTGGCAGATTATCATATTTTTGGGACCAAGCAGTGTCCTGAGCAGAAAGGCTCTTTCTTTTCTTACTTTTTTGAGTCAGAGTCTTATTCTATAGCTCAGGCTGGAGTGCAGTAGCATGATCACAGCTCACTGCAGCCTCGACCTCCTGGGCTTAGACAATCCTTCTGCCTCAACCTCCCGAATAACTGAGACTACAGGAACATGCCAGTACACTTGGCTAATTTTTTTATTTTTTGGTAGAGATAAGATCTCACTACGTTGCCAGAACTTCTGGGCTCAAGCAGTCCTCCTGCCTTTGCCTCCCTGAGTGCTGGGATTACAGACATGAGCCTCTGTGCCTGACCTGAAAACTTCCTTCTTTGAGCTCTGCCTGGCTCAGCAATAACTTTCTTGGGATCTGCTTTCTTGAAATGCAGGATTTTGCTTTGGTTTAATTTTTTTTTAATTTGCAAATTTTGTCACTTCTCCATCATGGCTAGTTCTTTTGAATTACCTATGTTTAACCAGCCTAAGCATCATCTGGAAAACGAATGCACATTTTTATCTCAACAAAAATATGAAATCTCCCCAGTCTCTATCCCTCTTTCCCGGTGCTTCATCTCTGCCTTCAGGTTGAACCTAAAACACAGGTCTGACCTTTCAGGCAGTCGTGTGCAAAAGAGAAATTGTGGCATGAGCAGGTCTTTCCAGCTTACTAGATGAATATGTCTCACTGGATGGCACTGAGGCCATCCCAAGAGGCTGTGACAGGTTTCTTGACTTGGCTTTGTAGGCAGTATCCCCCGATGTGAAAGACAATGCACATGGTTTGACAAAGTTGGTCCTTGGCTCAGCTCTGCTGACCAGAATTTGCTAACTTGGTATCTTTCATTTCTAATGTTTTTCCCTGAAAGAATTTGCTTGATGCTTTTCCACATATGGAAATGAAGCAGACAGACTGGTTAGTGGTAGACTTTTCCTTTTTTGTTGGTTCATTCATTCAGTAAGTGTTTGAGGAACACTGACACTATCTCGTAGCTAGTTTCCCTGCCTCAGTGTGGAGCACCTCAAATCCATCCCTCATGCAACTGCTTTTGGAGTTATCTTTCTAAAACACAGATCTGACCTTCTCAGTCTCCTCTGCCATCCCTTTCCACGCTCAGCCTCGTATGTTTTGTTCTGGTAACATAGGCTGCTTCTCATTGGCAGACAGACCATCTCATTGCTTTACCCCCTTGCCTCTGGGGGCCAAAGTGATGAATAAGAAAGTCAGGGAGGGAACCCTAAGCCTATTGGTGGTGAGGATGGATGAATCTGTCCTTCCTGAGCATACAGATGCTGTGTTGCCTACCTGAGCCTGGGCTTGGCTGGACTGACTGGAAACAGAGAGCCGTGTCCTCTGTCTACATCACAGGCTTGTTCTAGGGGTTGTTGGCTTCCTGCTTGGTCTACAAGGCTCTTATCTCAACTGGACATCACTGCCATTATCCCCTGAGATGGAAAGTGGTCCCTGGGAGTCTGAAGCTTCCACTGCTTGCCCCCACCCCCGTAGCCTCAGGGGAGGAGCCCTGATTGGACCACAGAGCAAAAGGTCATCGAGGGCCATGCACTGCTGACAGTGGATGCTTATTTCTATGAACAACTGCTCCTTCACATCTTAGCTGGCTTACAAAATCTTATATCCTGTGTAGTTGGACAAATGTCCATTACTTCTTGTGGCCTCTCTCAGATGACCCTGAGTTTTCATACACAGTTCTCTCTCTCCCATGAGAAAAATCATCCCATAGCACTTAGGAAATATAGATTGAGTCATGATGTCATGTGTGGTTGTACGGGCATGGAGGAAAGGGGTTTAGTGGAGGGTGGGCATGTTCTCCAGAACCTTTTCCACCAGAGCACTCAAGGACCAGGCCTTTCTTACCTTTGGATTTCCTGGCCAGCTCACCATGAAGACTACATGTCAGGGAAGAGACGAGAAGCAAAGATGAGTATAACATGATTCCTCCTCTCTCGGAGCTTACAGTCAGTGAGGATCTAAACCAGGTGAACAATTCGAAACCTGGGCTAGGCGCTTTGAGACTGAAGGGGCCATGGAGTTCGTCCATTTGAGGGTAGAAGATGAGGGGTCAGGAAGTTGACCCACAGAGGACAGCATCGACCGATTCCTGATGGAAGGGGATAATTTTTCAGATATTAGAGAAGGCAGGCTGAGCCAGTGCAATCATGCCTCCATTTTTCTTTTTATGAATGGATATTGCCATTTCTGTTTAGTGGGTGAGAAACAGACATTAAACTAAAGCTACAGAACTGATAGCTCATCCACAGGTCTTGGGTCCTCCAGGCCTAGAAAGTGAATAAAATGGTACAGCTTCCATAATCTGTAATATACCTTTTGGGCTTCACTTATTTCCTTCATATTTGGGGTGGGGGGGCATCCTTTAAGAATCTGATCAAAGCTGCATACCCTATCCCTAAAAAAATTCATATGCATGTATACACAATTAGATTTTGGTTCCCAGGGGTTCAGAGGCCCCCCATAAAGCCCTTTAATCCCAGTTAAGAAAAACCTGCCTTAGGGGTTGTTTTACTCTTCGCAGGTTTCTAGGATTAGAACTTTTCTCCCCATGGAATCATGGACTCTATGCTTTAAGAGGGGCCTTAAAAGTCATGTAGAATTAATTGTATGTGTAGAATAATTTATATGCTATTTAAGTTTTTGCTATGCGAACCTGTCACATGTTGTTTAAGCCTATGCTTGAAAGCCCCAAAGTTGGGAACTTTTTTTCAAGCAATTCTGTGCATGTTGAAATTCTTCCTCATGCTTAACCAAAATTGGTTTCTTTTTTTTTTTTTTGAGTTGGAGTCTCACTCTGTCGCCCAGACTGGAGTGCAGTGGCTGCTCCCGGCCACCGCAGCCTCGCCTGCTGGGCTCCGGCGATCCTTCAGCCTCAGCCTTCCAAGTAGCCGGAATTACAGGCATGCGCTACCACGCCCAGCTGATTTTTTGGTTTATTGTAAAGATGAGGTCTCACCGCCCAGGCGGGTCTCGAACCCGCGGGCTCAGGCAATCCACTCACCTCAGCCTCCCAAAGGCGCGGGATTACAGGCTGAGCCACCGAGCCCGGCTTCCAAAATTGGTTTCTTGACGTTCATTCCTGGTTCCATTTGGCATGGCCTGGAGCAAGAGTAGATCATCTATCATCTCCGCTCACCTCTCCCATCCTCCATGAGTTTCAAGTCTCTGATTTGGGGATTCAAGTTCTCAGTCCCCTGAGAAATCATTTTCCATGTAAAACGAAAATCTCTATGCAAGCACTTCCCAAGATGTCTTCTGAGAATTGTCTTGAGAGAATTAAAAAGTTTTTGCTGAATGAAGTAGCCCATTAATACATAAATTAGTAGCTAAATCAATTTGAGGAGTGCTCATTTAATTTCCTCTTCTAGGAGTGTCTCAGTGCACATTAGCATATTACAAGCTCTGATAAGTCATGAGATCAAGACTGCTTTGTGGCACTATTTTCATTCTGAGGTTTTTGCTGATACTGGATTGAGAACTGCTGCTCTGTATGAAAGGTTTTTTTTTTTGTAATTGACAAATACAAACTGTATAAACTTTTGGCATACAACATGTTTTGAATTATGTGTACATTATGAAATGGTTAAATAGAGCTAATTAACATGCATTACTTCATATACTTAATCATTTTTTTGTGATGAGAACAACTTAAAATCTACTCTCAGTGATTTTCAAGTATATACTATGTTGTTTTTAACTATACTTACCACCCTGTACAATGAATTCCTTAAACTTATTCCTTCTTTCCAATGTAAATTTTGTATGCTTTGACCCACATCTCCCAATCTCCTCACCCCCAGGCTCTGGTGGCCACTATTCTAATTTATGCTTCCATGAATTTAACTTTTTCAGATTCCATATATAAATGACTATGTGGTATTTTTCTTTCTGTAGCTTTCTGTATTTTTCTTTCTGATGTTATTTAACATAATATCCTCTGGGTTCATCCATGTTGTTGCAAATGACATATTTTTTTTCCTTTATGAGACTGAGTAGTATTCCATTGCGCGCACGTGTGTGTGTGTGTGTGTGTGTGTATCTCACATTTTGCTTATTCATTGTAGGACACTTAGGTAGTTTTCATAACTTGGCTATTGTGAATAATGATGCAGAGGACATAGACATACCTCTTTGACATAATAATTTTATATCCTTTGGATATATTCCCAGTTGTGGTGATGAGGATTTTTCAGGTCAGCCTGGGCTACAAGAGTGTCAGCTCAATGGGTCAGCCAGCCAAGCCCCAGACAGGGTCGTGGAGGGGCTGGTAAACCTAGCCCCACAAGTGTCAGCTCTAATGGGCTGGCAGGCCAAGCCCTGAGTGTTGCAACTGGGAGTGGGGGCAGGGGGGCTGGCCTAGTCCCCAGGGTGTTGGCTCTAACAGACTGACAAGCCAAGCCCTAAGAGTGTTGCTGGTTCAGTGGGCTGGCAAGCCTGGCCCTCTAGGGTGGCATGGCTTTTCAACTCTGATGATCTTCTGTAGTTCTTCAGGTTGTAGCTCTTCAGGGTTGAGGTTCTTGTCTAATGCCCAGGAAGAATGAGGGACATGGACAGACAAGATAGTGAGAAAGCAGGATTTATTGAGGACAGAAAGGTCCCACAGTGGGAGGGCCCTGAAGGGGTTGCCCATCTGGGGCCGAAAACCTGGTGCTTAAGCCCTAAGTCCAAGCCAATTGGATAACACTAGCTGTGAGCTGTTGCTGTTCTGATTGGTTGCTTTTCAATCCCAGCAGTGAGGACTTTAGCTCTAGCTTGAGAGGCTTGCGGGGAGCTTGTTTATCAATGCTGAGCTTGAGAGGCCTGCTGGGAGTTCACTACGTTGTTACCAGAGGACCCCACTGTCTGTCTGCCTAACCTTTTTCTATCTATCTCTTGTCTCAGTGGTATTGCTGGATCATATGGTAGTTCTATTTTTAATTTTTTGAGGATTTTCCATATTATTTTTCATGGTGGCTATTTTAATTTACATTCCCACCAACAATGTACAAGGGTCTCCTTTTCTCTACATCCTCACCAATTTTTGTTGTTGTTGTCTTTTTGACAATAGCCTAACAGGTGCTATCTTATTGTGGTTTTAATTTGTGTTTCCCCAATGATTAGCGATGTTGGGCATTTTTTCATATACCTGTCAGCTATTCATATGTCTTCTTTTGAGAAGAGTCTATTCTGGTCTTTTGCCTATTTTACAATCAGGTTATTTGGTTTCTTGCTACTGAGTTGTTTGCATTTTTTAATATAATTTGAATATTCACCCCTTATAAGATATGTAGTTACCAAATATTTTCAACCAATCTGTATGTTGTCTCTTCACCCTGTTAGCTGTTGTCTTTGCTGTGCAGAAGCTTAGTTAGATACAATCCCATTGGTCTATTTTTACTTTTGTTGTCTGTGATTTTGGGGTTACTTCTAAAAAATCATTGCTAAGACCAATGTCATGGGGCTTTTTATTCCATGTTTTCTTCTAGTGGTGTTACAATTTCAGGTCTTATTTTAAGTTTTTAATCTATTTTGAGTTGATTTTTATATATGGTGTGAGATAGGGTCTAATTTCATTTTCTTGCGTGTGAACATTCAGTTTTCCCAGCATCATTTATTGAATGTACGAGAGTTTAAAAAGCATAGGGAATGAATATTTTAAGAGAGCTAATCACCCCAAAATTAATTTTCTCTTTTTCTCCACTACACAGTCACTTGATTTTGAAACAGCAGCTGTTTCCAACATTGTAGTCAAAGCAGAAAATCCTGAGCCTCTGGTGTCTGGTGTAACATACAACGAAAGCTCTTTTGCCAAATTCACACTTATTGTGACAGACGTGAATGAAGCACCTCAATTTTCCCAACATACATTCCAAGCAAACGTCAGCGAGGATGTGGCTGTAGGCACTAAGCTGGGCCACGTGACTGCCAAGGATCCAGAAGGTCTTGACATAAGGTAAAGGAAAGCCATACTGGGCAGGCCTGGCCGTGTGCTGTAGCCACGCCCATTGGGGAGAAGGAGGAGCTGGGAGGAGTGGAGAGGCTGGCCTGCACTGATTTCAGGGCTGTCCCTGATGGAGCAGCCAGCAATGGGGAACTTGGCACGGGTTGAGGCAAGTGTCCATACCCTGCAGGGCATTCTGAGGGATGGCGGTTCATCAAAGGCTCAGGCAAGTGGGAAGCAGTGTCAGTTTCCATTCCAGCCCACTTGCTGCAGCTGGGAGCTGGTTGGTTTGGGAGGGGGGTTTCAACCCCCCAGAGAGCAGACAAGCGGGAGCCAAACCCTGTGTCCGAATCCGTTATGTGGGCTGGGGTTTGGGGAAGGGTTCTAGTCCCTAAGGTGTACAGGAGTTCTAGACAGTTTTGTTAGAAGCAAAAGCTCAACTGGATAGGTGAGGCCACCTTACAGGGTTAAGGGAATCTGCCGGTTGTAGGGTCATGGGTCCTTTAGCTCCCCAGACACTCTCATGAATTAAGAGAGTGAGAACTCATTCATTACCATGAGAACTGCACCAAGCCCTTCAAGAGGGATCTGCCACCATGGCCCCACCTCCAACATGGGTGATTCCATTTCAACATGAGATTTTCAGAAAGACCTCGCTATAAACTTCTCTTGGATTTAGCAAGGCCCCTCCCCTTGTGTTTACCACATTTTATTGGAATTTTCTGTTTATTGGAATTTTCTGTGTTGGTCTCTTCCACTGGCCTCAGAGCCCCTTTCTTGACCTCCTCCCTTTGTTCATTGCCTGATATTTCTCAGCACTCCCTGTGTTACCACAGCTACAAGTTTCTACCCATTTCATCCAGTATTTCCTCCACTGGGTTTCAAGTTTTATTAAAGGGGTGGTTTGCTAAGAGGTTTTAAAAGATATTTCTAGGTTGCTTTAATTTGTTACTTGATGTCCAGAAAAGATTAACTTTACCTCCCAGAGTTTGTGACAATATCTTCCCTAATAAAACAAGTACAAACACATCATAAGGATGAACAAATTCTTTTGGAGACATATGAAGTGTCACTAAGGCATTAATAATATGAGATAATGATACTTTATGTTGTAAGTAATATACCAATGATAATGCTGCTATAATAGTATGTTGATGCACAAACCATTTTCATATTGTAACTCAGGCTTTTTTTTTCTCTCTTTCTCTTTTCATTTTTATGAAGTTATTCACTGAGAGGTGACAAAAGAGGATGGCTTAGAATTGACCATGTCACTGGTGAGATCTTTAGTGTGGCTCCGCTGGACAGGGAAGCTGAAAGTCTATATCGGGTACAAGTGGTGGCCACTGAAGTAGGTAAGCAAAAAAAAAAAAAAAAAAAAAAAAAGAGAGAGAGAGAGACAGAGAAATTTCAGTGAATATATTGTAGTGGCCAAAAGTTCAATCCGAGAGACACCAAGAGCCAATTCCGGTGAAAGTTCAAGAGGGTCTTTATTTGCAAGCTCAAGCCTGGACCTCTGTTGACAACTGACGTAGCGGAGTACACCCAGAGGCCCTGACTTCCTTAAGCAGATACCTTTTATGCTTTTACACAAAGGGAGGAGGAGTTTGGGGGGGACTTTCCAGTCTTGTTACCATTTAATTGGGTAGTAACCTCTGGTGGTCAGCCCAATCGTGGAGGATTGGCTAGCTTGACTTGGGCTGACCTTGGCCCACTAGCTGGGGAAGTTGCAGAGACATTTGGAAACTTTAGGTGATTTTCTCCTGGCACCTGATTGGTTGTTGCTAAAGGGAAAGTGGGTTCAGAGAAGGGGTTGAAGCTTGAACTGGAGCTTTGCAGTTTTTCCCATAACTGAAACTTTAAACAGCTACAGGTTATGTTTTAAAGCAGAAAACTAAAATGGCTGTGCTATTGTCCACAAGCCGATTACATATTTATTGGGTTATAGCATGCTCTTAACCTAAGTTTATGGTATACTCTATTACGGTTCTCTCAATATCAGTTGAAATGAGAAGGAGGGTGAGAAGCTTGAGAGGGTCAAAGCACCAGAATATCACAACCTTAAAGAACGAGAAGGGCCCAAAAGTGTAGGGGAGTGCTCAGGCCTTCCTGGTTTTGTTAAAGATGAGAGCCACCTGTACCCCTGAGCAGGGCTTCTTCCAAGCAGAGTAGTTCCCAGAGGCTGGCTAGACGTCAGGGTTGCTGCTTACTCTGGTTTCTTGTAGGGGATACAGCCTCTTCTAGAAGATTCTTTATCCCTAGATAAGGAACTTCCAAAGTGGTTGTGGGCTTCTCCTGGGAGCTCACAGTGGAGTCAGATCACTACCCTATTGACCCAGGTCTCTATTTGCTCCATCAGCCCTAAATTGTAGTTCCTCAGGTCTCATCCTTTTTGAAGCAGAAAATGTTTTAGGCACTGTTCTCCACTTGATATATGTCTGAATCACCTGGGAGCCTGATCAGGATAGACACCAGGGGTCTAGTCCCTGGGGATTCTGATTCAATAGGTTTGGGTGAACCTGGGTGCCTATGTTTTGATGAAATAGGATGAACTCTTGAAAGAAAAGACTATTAGATAAGTCCAGGATGTTGACCCACCCCTCTATAATATTTTCATCCCATTTAGTTCAGTTGTGGTGATATATGTCGCCTGCTGGTTCTAAATGTGGCGTTCTAGAAAATTTTAAAAATTGAAATAAAAATAAACTCACAGGAATGGTATGTTTACCCAGTGATAAGGCTGGTCATTAAGACATTGAGTTTTGCCTGTCTTGCTCCCTGGCCATCTTGTCAGCTGCTCTTGGTTGGGGGCTGTCCCACACCTAAGGCAGGAAGATGGTGGCTGCAAAGAAGATGAAAAAGTTATTGGAGTCCATCAGCTCAAGGCTCCAACTCGTTATGAAAAGTGGAAAGTACGTACTAGGGTACAAACAGACTCTGAAGATGATCTGACAAGGCAAAGTAAAACTGGTCATCCTCACCAACAACTGCCAAGCTTTGAGGAAATCTAAAATAGAGTACTGTGCTATGTGGGCCAAAACTGGTGTCCATCACTACAGTGGCAACAATATTGAACTGGACATAGCATGCAGAAAATACTACAGAATATACACACTGGCTATCATTGATCCAGGTGATTCTGATATCATCAGAAACATACCAGAACAGATTGGTGAAAAGTAAACCATGCAAAATTGTTCTTTATAACAAAACTTGCCAGAGCTTGTTTTAAAAAGAAATCGAGTTTCTTTGTATTTAAGTAGAATTTTCAAATGTACACTAGGAATTTTGTTGATCCAAGGTTGAGCAGAGGCTTTAATTAGCTAGTAGGTTTATCTGCGTGGTTTTCCCGCCAAAAAAAGAATTATTGCAAAATAAATACCATTTGAGAAGAAACAAACAAACAAAAAAACCTTTCCAAATATGAAGCCCAGGGTTGGGACAGAGAAGGGAATTATAAAAATGGTCTCTGGGCCGGACTCGGTGGCTCAGCCTGTAATCCCAGCACTTTGGGAGGCCAAGGTGAGTGGATTGCCTGAGCCCGCAGGTTCGAGACCCACCTGGGCAACTTGGCGAGACCTTGTCCCTACAATAAATCAAAAATTAGCCAGGCGTGGTAGTGCACACCTATAGTTCCAGCTCTTTGGAAGGCTGAGGTGGAAGGGTCGCCAGAGCCCAGCAGGTCGAGGCTGTGGTGGCCGGGAGCATGCCACTGCACTCCAGTCTGGGTGACAGAGTGAGACTCCAACTCCAAAAAAAAAAAAAAAAGAAAAAAAGGTTCCTGCATGTGGAAAGATCAAGAAAAACAAAAGAACTTTAGAACTTCAGTCAAGTTAACCAAAGTGGGTAGAAACTTGAGCACAGTTGTATGTGAGCAAACAGACCTTCTGTCCCTTGCTTCAATTTAACATGTTCTACCATCACATTGTATACATTCAGCTCTTGATTTAAAAGCTCCCAGTTCATCAGCAGGCAGTTTCTGGCTGAGCCTTGATGCTGTGCACTCCTCTGGGCATACCATGGGGATCGACACTTCATTTTGGACGTGTCCTAAGGGTTTCTCACATTTTAGAAGTTTCACGAATCAAAACTAGGGTCTAAAACCCTGTTCTATTTTTAGTTGTTGGCACTGAAATGATGTAAATATATATAATGACTTCAAGCACATGGTGGCTTTTTCTCCCTTGGATAAGTGTAGTGATGGATATAGAAGACAGCTGAGAAGAAAAGCAAGAAAACAGAGTTTACTAGAAATGAAACAGGAGGAAGAAAACAAGGTTTACTAGAATTGAAGTAGGTCAGTGAGAAACTGTAGAAATGCTATCTGTGATTGGTGTCAGGGAGAAAATAATAAGAATTTGTGTTTACATTGTACATACTAAGCACTTAAGCATAGTGACTTACTCCTCATACAATGCTATGAGGTAGGTACGGTTATTGACCATGTTTTATGCAGAGAGAAACCAAGGCACCGAGAAATTAAGTGACTTGCCCAAGATCACACAGCTACTAACTGGTCCAAGTTGCAGAGTCAAAATTTTTCACCACAGTCGCATAGTAAATAACATTTGTGTGGCCCTTTACAGTTTTCTAAAACATTAACTTACATGTGAAATACTGACAAAGTCATATGTCTTACAGTTGAGGAAATGAAGTTTAGAACACTTGACTAACATGACTAAGGCAAAATAAAAAGCAAGTGAGGGTTGGGTACTAGAGTTAGAACTCTTAGGTTGAAAACCTATCACTTACTAGCTGTGTGACCTTGGGGAAATCACACAGCTTCTTAAAGACAGTTATCTCACCTGTAAATGTGTATCAGAGTTGTTAGTACATAGATCACTGTTATTTTTATCACTAAGACTTTTAAGCCAGTAACGAAACTAGGTCTTTGGTTCTAAAAGCTTGTCTTCTTTCTAGCACTTTGTTTACCTAAGAAACCAAGGATATCTTCCAATTAAATTTTATTTTAAAGAAAATAAAATTTTAATTTTATGTAGAAATTTAATCTTAAAGAAAATTACATTTTCTTAAAAAGAAAAATTTCTCCTTCCTTATTAGAGGGATAATGAATGAGCTGATGCCATGTTTCAACCATTCAATTTCGTAGGTGGATCCTCTTTGAGCTCTATGTCTCAGTTCCACCTGACCCTTACGGATGTGAATGACAACCCCCCACGGTTAGCCAAGGAGTACACAGGCCTCTTCTTCTGCCACCCCGTCAGTGCACCCGGAAGTCTCATTTTTGAGGCCACTGATGATGATCAGAAGCCATTTCGGGGTCACCACTTTACATTTTCCCTCGGCAGTGAAAACCTACAAAATGACTGGGAAGTTTCCAAAATCAATGGTGAGTTGTCAAAAGTACATAGAGAAAGACACTAATGAATGATGAAATTGGGTTTCATTCAACTTAGTGGCCTCACAGCAGTCAACCCAGCGCTTTCTTCCATGCTCCAGGAAGGAGGTTCATACTCTGGAAACTCACATAGGGGAGGTCTCCAGAGGAGACAATTCCCCAGGCATCGAAGGGAGGAAAGATTGTTACACACAGCACAGCATTCCCTTGATGTAGATGGTCAGTTGGATTATCTGAGCATCATTGCAGAATTCCTACTGATAGCTGAAAAATAGATTTTATAATAATTTTTTAAAACCTTATTGAAATATAATGACATATCATGATTGTATATACTCAAGGTATACACTTTTGTAAGAATTGATAAATACCATGGAACCCTCAGCATAATTAACACATTTGCAATCAGAAAATTTTTCACTTTCTTAATACTGACTGTGGGAGAAAATTTAAAAAATCTGAAGCTGGTTGTTGCAAACTTCTGTCATTAAGCACAAGTGAAATGGTCTTTTCTAAACTGTCACCTTTTTCACAGTACAGCTGAAAGTCGCAGATATATCTAGATACCACTCTGACTAGCATTCTGTACTTCATATTTTTATTTGGACTATAAACCAAATATATATTATTCAGAAACAGAATTTGGAATGATGTAAATTCATGTCAGCAATCGTGAATGAGTTAAGATAATGAACTTTTTCACCATCCCCAAAGATTTTTCTTGCCCTCTTGTAATCTCTCTTCCTACCATACCCTCTCCTGTCCATCCCCTCACCCCTGGCAACCACTGATCTGCTTTCTATCATTTTCAGTAATTTTATTTAAATAGAATAATACAGCGGGTACATGCTTTTCTTTTGTCTGGCTTCTTTCATTTAACAAAACTATTTTGAGATGTATCTGTCTTATGTGAGTCTATTCTTCAAACTTTTTTATTGAGGGGGCATACTCTGTTATATGACTATTTCATGATTTGTTATCCATTTACCTGTTGATTACACTTAGCTTGCTTCCGATTTTTGCTATTACAAATTAAGCTGCTATGAACATTTGTGAACAAGTATTTTGTAGGGACATATGCTTTCATTTTTCTTGGTTAAATACTGAGGCATGGAATGGCTGGTGTCATGTGGGAGGTATATGGTTAAGAAAATGTCAAAATGCTTTCCAAATTGTTCTTAACATTTTTCAGTCTCACCAGTCTATGGGAGTTCCAGTTGTTCATTCTCTCCAACACTTGCTATGCCTTGTCTTTCTAATTTTAGCCACTCTAGTGGGCATGGAGTAATATAACAGTCTTAATTTGTATTTGCTTAATGACTCACAATATCAAGCATCTTTTCATACTCTGATTTGCCATCCATAAATTTCCTTGGTGAAGTGACTGGTCAGATATTATATCCATTTAAAAAATCGGGCTGTTTGGCTTCTACTGTTGAATTGCAAGCATTTTAAAAATTATGATAGATAATGTGCTTTGTCAGATATATCTTTTATGAATATTTTCTCCCAGTTCCTGGCTTACATTTTCATTTTGCAACAGTGTCTTTTGAAGAGCAAATTTAAAAATTTTGATAATGTCTGATTTACTGATTTTTCTTGTATTATTTGTGATTCATGTGTGTGATGCTGAAGAAAGTTTCACTAAACTTAAGGTTACTAAAATTTTCTATGGTTTTTTTCTTTCCCCACGTTGTATAGGTTTAGTTTTTTACATTTAGCTCTATGATTCATTCAAGTTAATTTTTGTACAGGCATAACTCATTTCATTGCACTTTATTGTACTTTGCAGATCTTGCTTTTTTTGTTTTTTATAAATTGAAATTTTGTGACAACAAAATCGATTTGCACCATTTTTCCAACAGCATGTGCTTGCTCTGTGTCTCTATGTTGCATTTTGGGAATTCTTGCAATGTTTCAAACGTTTTAATTATTATATCTTTTATGGTGATCTGTGATCAGTGATGTCACTATTGTAATTATTTTGGGGTACCACAGACCATGCCCATAAGATGATAAACTGAATCTATCAATGTGGTGTGTGTTCTGACTGCTCCACCGACTGGCCGGTGTCTTATCTTTCTTCCTCTCTTTGGGCTTCCTATTCCCTTTGACACAACAATATTGAAATTAAGCCAATTAATAACCCCACAATGACCTCGAGGTACTCAAGTAAAAGGAAGAGTTGCACATCTCTAACTTTAAATAAAAAACTAGACATGATTCAGCTTAGTAAGGAGGACACATGGAAAGTCAAGACAGGCTGAAAGTTAGACCTCTTGCATCAAACAGCCAAGTTGTAAATACAAAAGAAAAGTTCTTGAAGGAAATTAAAAATGCTACTTCAGTGAATGCACAAATGATAAGAAAGCAAAACAGTTTTATTGCTGTTGAAGAAAGTTTGAGTGGTCTGGATAGAAGATTTAACCCAGTCACAATATTCTCTAATTTAGAGCAAAACCCTAACTCTCTTCAATTCTGTGAAGGCTGAGAGGGGTGAAAAAGTTGCAGAAGAAAATTTTTTAAAGGAGAGTAAAAATGCTACTT
The DNA here is from genome assembly GCF_000164805.1 of Carlito syrichta. Lineage (NCBI taxonomy): Eukaryota > Metazoa > Chordata > Mammalia > Primates > Tarsiidae > Carlito > Carlito syrichta. Next base: position 75,049 of record NW_007232346.1, read on the forward strand.
AATGAACACACCAATGATAAGAAAGCAAAATAGCCTCATGGCTGTTGATAAAAGTTTGAGTTGTCTGGATAGAAGATTTAAACCAGTCACCATATTCCCTTAAGCCAAAACCTAATTCAGAACAAAGCCCTCACTCTCTTCAATTCTGTGAAGGCCGAGAGAGATGAGGAAACTACAGAGGAAACGTCTGAAGCTAGCAGAGGCTGGTTCTTGAGGTTTAAGGAAAGAAACTGTCTCCATAACATAAAAGTTTAAGGTAAAACAGCAAGTGCTGATGGAGAAGCTGCACTTCAATGGAGGTGACTGCACTAAGCAACACATTTTCATTGTAGGTGAAATAGCCTTCTATTGAAAGAAAATGCCCTCTTGGACATCCATTGCTACAGAGGAGAAATCAGTATCTGGCTTCAAAGCTTCATAGGACAGGTTGACTCTTTTTAGGGGCTAATATACCTGGTGACTTTATTTTTTTTAATTAATTTTTTATTATTTATTTATTTATTTTTTAATTTTTTAAACACTTAAAAATTTTTTATTTTAAAGATGTGGGGTACAATTCAGGGTTAGGTATACAAATGTTCATTATGCAGGTACCCTTGTTCATGAGGTATGCCCTCCCTTCCCCCTGGCAGATTCCCCCCTGCCTTCCGGCAGTTTCCAACTATTGCCAATTCTTTTCTTATAGTATTATAATAATTGTTTGAGGTCCACTTATGGACATGTGGTACTCAGTTCTTTGTTTCTGTGATAGATCACTCAGTATTATAGATTTTAAGTCCATCCAAGTTGCTGTGAAGTTCATAATTTTGTCCTTTTTTATGGCTGCATAATATTCCATCATGTATATGTACCACATTTTTTTTAAACCAGTCCTCTTTTGCTGGGCAGCACAGTTGGTTCCATGTTTTTGCTATTGTGAACAATGCTGCAATAAACACGCATGTGCAGGTATCTTTTTCCATAGAGTGATTTGAGTTCCTCTGGGTATATTCCCAGTAGGGGGATTGCAGGGTCATACGGAAGATCAATTTTTAGATATTTTAGGAATTATCAAACTGTTTTCCACAGAGGTTGTACTAGTTTACACTCCCACCAACAGTGTAGAAGTGTTCCTTTTTCCCCACATCCTCTCCAGCATCTGATATTTTTGAGTTATTGATGATGGCCATCCTGACTGGAGTTAGGTGGTATCTCAGTGTGGTTTTAATTTGCATTTCTTTGATGACTGGTGAGGCTGAGCATTTTTTCATGTATCTGTTAGCCTCGGATGTCTTCTTTTGTGATGCGTATTCATATCTTTTGCCTACTTTGTAATGGGGATTTTTTTTTTTTTCCTAGCACGTTTGAGTTCCTTGTAGATCCTAGATGTTAGGCCTTTGTCAGATATACAGTTGGCAAATATTTTTTCCCAGTCTGTGGGAAAAAGGCTGTCTCCCTGCTCTCTTGATGGTTTCTTTGGCTTTGCAGAAGAAGCTTGTCAGTTTGATGAGGTCCCACTTGTCTATCTTATCTCTTATGGCTTGGGCACTTGGTTTTTTGATCAGGAATTGGTTGTCAGTTTCAATTTCCATAAGGAAAAAGTCTCCTGCATTGTCTAAGGTTCTTATGGTTTGAGGTTTTACGTTTAGGTCTTTGATCCATTTAGAGTTGATTTTTGTGTACAGTGATAGGTGAGGTCCTGTTTTAATCTTCTGCATGCGGTCAGTCAGTTTTGCCAGCACCATTTACTGAATATGTTCTCCTCTCCCCAGTGGTTGCAGGCTTTGTCAAAGATGAGTTGGTTGAGAAATTGAGGTTTTGCTTTTGGAATCTCTGTACTGTTCCATTGGTCTATATGCCTGTTCTTGTACCAATACTGCTGTTTTGATTAGCTAGTGACTTTAAATTGAAGCCAAAGCTCATTTGCCATTCCTAAAATACTAGAACCCTCAAGAATGATGCTAAATCATCTCTGCCCATGCTCTATAAATTGGTTTTGTATTTTATATATACATGGTTTGCCGAATATTTTAAGCTCACTGTTGAGACTTACTGCTCAGAAAAAAAAAAAAACCCTCTCAAAATATTGTTGGGAGTCCGCCACGGAGGCCCACCTGAACGTTAGGGATCAAGGTGGGCTGTGGACCTCGAGACCACTAGGATGCATTCGGGAACTGTTGACCCCATTCCCTCCTCCCTTTTTCATTTTAGCCAAAAGGATCTCTGCCTATCTAAGCTGAAGGCTCTGTGACTGTGACAGGCATGGCTCACTCTAGAAACTCATTGTTCCTGTTTTCCATGAACTGCGGTTTCGGCTTAGGTATTAGTTATAATTTAAACTCAAGTCACATTTGAGAGCCTTTAATATGGTACAAGCTTCTTTATAAGATTTAAAAGTATATTTGTAGAATTAGTATATACTTATGGAGAGCTGTTTTCAGCTTTCGATGGTATAGATGATTATCTAGAGTTACCAGAAATGGCCCAGCACGAACTTTGGGCTGGGCCACATTCCTGAGGGTCCAGCGCATACTTTGGACTGGGCTGCATTCTTTTAGACGGGTTTTAGCTACAGTTAGTGTAGAGTTTTTCTACTTATTATAGAAATTGAATTTATTTTATTCATAGAAAGTGTTGTAGAATAGGTCATGCTAACGTCAGGGAATTATGTTAGTTCAAACATGACCAATCATGATATTTTGAGGTTTAATAAGAATACAGCTAACTTTAGAAATTTCATTGTTCCCATTTTCTACTATTGTGATTTTGGTCTTAGTACAATTTACAGTTTATATTTGGGTTTTATTTTTAGAAGCTTTATTGCCGATGATCAGCTTTATATATTAGGATTAGGAATTAGAAACTTTTATAGAAATTAAGATAGATATATAGGATTTTAGAACAGTCATTTGGTTAAGAGATTGTAATCTATTGTTCCTAGAAACGGCCCAGCATGATCTTTTGACTGGGCCACATTCTTTAGGAACTGGGTTGGGCTATAATTAAGAGTTTCTATAGTGTAGGTAGAATTAGCGTAAAATAGAAAGGAATTAAGATTTAAGTTAGTCATTAGGTGTTGTGTATGCATAAGTTTTAAAAGTTATTGATCATTGGAATATTATGATGTTAGAAATTGTTGTATTGCTTTTGAGGAATATTAACCAAGCATGAGGAACAGTTAGATACTTTTGGGATTGCCCTTCCTCATGCTTGAGGAAACACCTGGTGGGTGGGGGACACCCCTCACCCACCTGGCTTTGTGTTCATGTAAATGTCTTGTGATTTGATTGGGATTGCCCTTCCTCATGCTTGAGGAAATGCCTGGTGGGTGGGGGATGCCCCTCATCCACCTGGCTTTGTGTTCATGTAATGTCTTGTGATTTGATTGGGATTGTCTTTCCTCATGCCTGAGGAAACACCTGATGGGTGGGGGACGCCCCTCATCCACCTGGCTTTGTGTTCACGTGAAAGCCTTGTGATTTAACCTGTGAAAATTTGGGATAAAAGGATTATGGTTTGTCCCATTAAACAGCTTCTGCACTAGATAGAGTCCAGTCTCTTTCTTTCTCCCCTCTTTCTTTCTTTCTTTTAATATCTATCCCTACAGAATCGTCGACGCTGCCACACCTCCCAAGGGACCCCCTAAACCTCTCTGCAGGGGCTGGCCCCCCGCAAAATATTACTTTCATTGACAACATACCTGGTCATCCAAGAGTTCTGGCAGAGATGTGCAAGGAGATTAATGTTGTTTTCATGCCTGCTGCCACAACATTCATTCTGGAGCCCATGGATCAAGGAGTAATTTTGACTTTCAAATTGTTTAAGAAATACACTTCATAAGGCTATTACTGCTATTACTCTGATGGATCTAGGTACAGTAAATTGAAAATCTTCTGGAAGGTATTCACCATTATAGATGCCACAAAAAATATTTGTGATTTACGGGAAGAGGTGAAAATAGCAACATTAACAGAAGTTTGGAAGAAGTTGATTCCAACACTCATGGATGACTTTGAGGGGTTTAAGACTTCAGTGGAGGAAGTAACTGCAGAAGAGATAGAAATAGTGAGAGAAATAGAATTAGAAGTGAAACCTAAACATATGACTGAATTGCTGCAATCTCATGATAAAATTTGAATGGATGAGGTGTTGCTTCTTATTGGTGAACAAAGAAAGTGGTTTTTTGAGATGGACTATTCTCCTGGTGAAGATACTGTGAACATTGTTTAAATGACAACTAAGGTTTTAGAATATTCCATAAAGTTAGCTGATATAGCAGTGGCAGGGCTTGAGAGGATTGACTCCAATTTTGAAAAAAGTTCTACTGTGGGTAACACAACATTGTATGCTACAGAAGAATCATTCACGGAAGAGTCAATAGATGTGGCAAGCTTCATTGTTGTCTTATTTTAAGAAGCCAGCCCAACCTTCAGCAACGTCCACCCTGATCAGTCAGCAACCATCAACATCAAGGCAGGACCTTCCACCAGTAAAAAGATTACAACTTGCTGAAGGCTCAGATAATTATTAGCATTTTAAAGCAATAAAGTATTTTTAAATAAAGTATGTACCTTCATTTTTAAAGAAAAAATGCTATTGTACACTTACTAGACTACAATATAGTATAAACTGTTATGTGTACCAAGAAACCAAGAAATTTGTGTGACTCGCTTTGTTGAGGTATTTGCTTTATTGCAGTGGTCTGGAACCATACCCAGAATATCTCTGAGGTATGCTTGTGTAGAGTATGTGGTAAAGACCAAGGTTGTTTGTTTTTTTGTTTTAGTTAGAGTCTCACTTGGTTGCCCAGGCTGGAGTGCAGTGGCATGATCACGGCTCACTACAGCCTTGAACTCCTGAGCTCGTGATCCTTCCACCTCAACCTCCTGAGTAGTTGGAACTGCAGGTTCATGCCAGCTTATTTTTTATGTCTTTGTAGAGACAAGTCTTGCTATGTTGCCCAGGCTGGTCTCAAACTTCTAGGCTTAAGCAATCTTCTCACCTCAGCCTCCCAAAGTGTTGGGATTACAGGTGTGAGCCACTATGCCCGGCCCATTTCATTGTTTTTAACATAGCTATCTAATTGTTCTGGCACCATTTATTTAAAACGTAATCCTTTTCTCATTGAATTGTCTTGGCAACTTCGGCAAAAAATCAAGTGACCACATATCCATGGATCTATTTCTGAACTTTCTTTTCCATTTCATTGATCTGTGTCTATTTTACACCAACACCACATTATCTTGATTACTGTAGCTGTATAATAAGACTTGAAATCAGTGTAGTGTAATTTTTCCAATGTTCTTTTTCAAAATTATTTCATTTCTAAATATATTTTAGAATGAAGATTGTCCATTTCTACCAAAAATAGCCTGTTGAGATTGTGATTGGATCACATTTAATATATAGGGAAGTTTGGAGGAGAAGTGACATCTTAACAAAACTAAGTCTTCTAATTCATGAGCATGGTATATGTCTTCATTTATTTAGGTTTTCCTTCATTTCTCTCAGCAATGTGTTTTGTCTTTCAGCGTGTAATGCTTATAAAGTTTTCCTTAACTTTTTCATGTTTTTGATACTATTTGAAATGATATTTTAAAAATTTCTATTTCTGGATATTTCTATTATATAGAAATATAATTATTTTTCTCTACTGCTCTTGTATCTTGTCATTTTGCTGACTTTACTTATTCTTATTTTTAAAAATTATTTTATTTATGCAGGATACTATTCAGGATTAGGTATACAAGTGGTCATCATACAGGCAAAATTTGGGTCTCCCTTTTGTCTTCACTTCACCTGGTTTTAGATCAGGTACACTTACTGACGTTATGTGCTCCCTATCCCCGGCAATTTCCAGCTGCTGCTAATCCCCCCACTTTTTTTTGAGTTGGAGTCTCACTCTGTCGCCCAGACTGGGGTACAGTGGCATGCTCCTGGCCACTGCAGACTTGACCCGCTGGGCTCCGGCGATCCTTCCGCCTCAGCCTTCCAAGTAGCTGAAACTACAGGTGCACACTAACATGCCTGGCTAATTTTTTATTTATTATAGAGATGAGGTCTCACGAAGTTACCCGGGTGGGTCTTGAACCCGTGGGCTCAGACAATCCACTCACCTCGGCCTCCCAGAATGCTGGGATTACAGGTTGAGTCATCGAGCCCGGCCAGTCCCTTTCTTATAGTATTATGGTAAATGTTCAGGGTCCACTTATGAGTGAGAACATGTGGTACTCTGTTCTTTGTTTCTGTGATAGATCACTGAGTATGATATACTCCAAATCCATCTAAGTTGCTGCGAAGTCTATACATTTGTCCTTCTTTATGGCTGCATAACTTTCCATTGTGAATGTGTACTTTTTTAATACAGTCCAGTTTTGATGGGCAACACGGTTGGTTCCATGTTTTTGCTATTGTGAATAGTGCTGTAATAAACATGTGTGTGCAGGTATCTTTTTTGTAGACTGATTTTAGTACTTCTGGGTATATTCCCAGTAGGTGAATTGCTGGGTCATATGGAAGGTCAATTTTTAGTTTTTTAGAAATTTCCACACTGTTTTCCATAGAGACTGAACTAGTTTGCATTCCCACCAGCAGTGCAGAAGTGTTCCCTTTTCTCTGCATCTTTGCCAGAATCTATTGTTGTTTGTTTTATTAATTATGACCATTCTTACTGGGGTTAGGTAGTGTCTCAATGTGGTTTTGATCTGCTTTTCTCTGATGATTAATGAGGTTGAACACTTTTTCATGTGTCTGTTGGCTGCCTGTATATCTTTTTTTGAGAAGTGTCTATTCGTGTCTTTTGTCTACTTTTTATTGGGGCTGTTTGGTTTTTTTCCTTTGGCACATTTGAGTTCCTTGTAGATCCTGGGTGTTAGGCCTTTGTCAGCAATACAGTTGGCAAATATTTTTTCCCATTCTGTGGGCTGTCTCCCCACTCTCTTGATGGTTTCTTTTGCTTTGCAGAAGCTTTTCAGTTTAATGAGGTTCCACTTGTCTATCTTATTTCTTAGGGCATGGATATCTGGGGTTTTGATCAGGAATTGGTTGCTCTGATTTCTGTAAGGGTGTCTCCTTTTCTAAGAATTTTATAGTTTGAGGTTTTATGTTTAGGTCTTTGATTTTTGTGTATGGTGATGGGTAGGGATCCTGTTTCACTCTTCTGCATGTGGTCAGTTTTCCCAGCACCACTTACTGAAAAGGTTTTCTTCTCCCTAGTGGTTAGTGGTGGAGGCTTTGTTGAGATGAGTTGGTTGAGAAATTGAAGTTTTGCTTCTGGAATCTCTATCTGATTCCATTGGTCTACATGCCTGTCCTTGTACTAATACCAGGCTGTTTTGATTATTGTAGCCTTATAATAAAGTTGAAAGTCTGGAAGTGTGATACCACCCACTTTGTTTCTTTTGCTAAGGATTGTTTTGGCTATTCGTGGTCATTTGTGTGTCCATATGAATTTCTGTATTGTCCTTTCCAGGTCTGAGAAGAATGATGCTGTTAATTTAATGGGTATTACATTGAATTTGTAGATTGCCTTTGGTAGGATGGACATCTTAACAATGTTGATTCTTCCTATCCATGAGCATGGAATATTTTTCTATTTGTTTGTGTCTTCTTGGCTTTCTTTGAGCAGTGTTTTGTAGTTTTCATTGTAAAGGTCTTTCACTCTTCTAGTTAGGAAGATGTCGAGGTATTTCTTTTTCTTTCTTTTGTTTTTTTTTGAGGTTATTGTGAATGGGATTGGGCTTTTTATTTGGTTCTTTGCCTGTTTGTTGTTGGTATATAAGAATGTGACTGTCTTTTGCACATTTATTTTGTACCCCGAGACTTTGCCAAAGTCCTTTTTCAGTGCAAGAATATTTTTGACAGATTCTCTTGGATTTTCAATGTATAGGATTATATCATCAGCAAAGAGATAACTTAACTTCCTCTTTTCTTATTTGGATACTCCTTTTCTTTTCTAATTGCTCTAGCTAGAACTTCCAACATAATGTTGAACAGGATGGGTAAGAGTGGGCAGCCTTGTCTTGTTCTGGTTTTCAGGGGAAATGTTTTCAGTTTCTATCCATTTAGTAATATGCTGGCTATGGGCTTATCATAAATGGCACTTACTGTTTTGAGGTATGTTCCTTCTATGCCTAGGAATTCGAGGGTTTTTATCAAGAAGGGATGCTGGATTTTATCAAAAGTTTTTTTCTACATCTATGATCATTTTTCTTTTTAAACTTCATAGATTTTCTACATAGTCATGTTGTCTGTGAATAATAACAGTTTTCTGTCTTCCTTTCCAGTCCTTATGGCTTTGTTTCTTTATCTTGCCTTATTACTGGCAGAAACTTTCAGTATAATGTTAAACAGAGAACAAAAATACTTGACTTGTGTAGATCTTAGAGAGAAAGCATTCAGTCTTTCATAATTAAGTATGATGTTAGCTGTAGTTGTTTTTTTTTTTTGTAGATGATCTTTATTAGATTCAAGACTTTACTAATTTCCTGAGAGTTTTTTTTTTTTCTAAATAGGGAATGGATGTTAAAAATTTCAAGTGTTTTTCTGCATCTATTGAGATGATTGTATGGTTGATGTATGGAAATGATTGGATTGTTTTTGGTCTATTAACTTGTGAATTATATTGGCCCACTTTTGAATCTTAAATCAGCCTTCTATTCCTGGGATAAGACCTACTTGGTAATAAAATATCACTATGTTTATATATTGTTGGACTCGACTTGCTAAATTTGAGGAATGTTTGCATCTATATTCACGAGGGATATTGGTCTGCTTTTTGTTTTTTGTGTAATGTCTTCATCTGGTTTTGGTTTCAGTAATGCTTGCTTCATAGGATGAGTTAGGAAGCATTCTACAAGTCTGTGTAAAATTGGTATTATTTCTTCCTTAAGGTTTGGGTGAATTTACCAATGAAGTCATCTGGGCCTGGATTTTTTTTGTGGGAAATAAATTCAATTTATTTAATAGATATAGGACTATTTCTTTTTGGTTAAGCTTGTTAGTTTATAACTTTCAAATAATATGTCTATTTAATTTGATTTTTCTAGCTTATTGACGTAGTTTTTCATCATATTATTCTCTTAATATCTGCAGAGTAATTTCACTTCTTTCTGACATTGGCAAATTGTAATTTTTCCTGGTTGGTTTATTAATTTTTATTGCTATTCTCAAATAACCAGCTTTTGGTTTCATTGATTTTCTGTTTTGTATTTCATTGGTCAGATCTTTATTACTTTATTCTTCTTTCATTGTATTTATTTTTTGTTCTTGTTCTATTTTTATTAAGGTGAAAGCTGAGACAATTAATTTGAGATCATTTTTTGTTAACAGGCATTTGGTGTTATAAATGTATCTCTTGGTGTTATATTAGCTGCCTTCCACAAAGTCTGATGCATTGTGTTTTCCTTTTACATTTCTTTTATGACCCAAGGCTTACTTAGAAGTGTGCTATTTAGTTTCAAGATATTTCATGGACTATTTTCTACATCTTTCTGGTTTCTAATTTGATTCTGTCATGTCCAGAGAACATATGGCTGAAATACTTTTTTTTTTTTTTGAGTTGGAGTCTCACTCTGTCGCCCAGACTGGAGTGCATTGGCCACTCCCGGCCACCGCAGCCTCGACCTGCTGGGCTCCGGTGATCCTTCCAAGTAGCTGGAACTACAGGCGCGCGCTACCACGCCCGGCTAATTTTTGATTTATTGGAGAGATGAGGTCTTGCCAAGTTGCCCAGGTGGATCTCGAACCTGCAGGCTTAGGCAATCCTCTCACCTCAGCCTCCCAAAGGCGCAGGATTACAGGCTGAGCCACTGAGCCCGGCGGTTGAAATACTTTTAAACGTATTGAGACTTTTTCTCCAATACTTCAAGAATATTTTTCCACTGTGATCTGGTTTGCACTGCTTCTTCTTTGTTTCATTAAATGTATGTATATTTTTTCTCTGGGTGCTATAAAAATATTCTATCACTAGTTTTAAGTAATTTGATGCTTTTGTCATTTTATTCTTTGTTGCTATTGTTGTTTCTAAGGTTTGTTGATCTTGGATCTGAGGATTTAGAGTTTCTATCAAACTTGGAAAAAGTATTAGTCATTATTTCATTAATTTTTTTTCCTCCATGATATCTCTTCTTTTCGTGTCCTTGCCCACTGTGTAATATGTTTCATTTTGGGGTAGGTTTCAATTGCTTCTTTTTCTTATGTGTCATAACTTTTTTTTTTCTGGCATGTTTGGCAATTTTAAAAATGAAATTCTAGACATTTTAGATGCTGAATATTTTTGTATTCTCACAAATATTCTGGAGCTTTATTTTGAAATATAGTTAAAGTGCTTGGAAATTGTTTGATGCTTTCACATATCATTTTAAAGTTTTGTTACACAGAACCAGGGCAGCATTTATTCTAGGGCTAAGTTTTCCAAACTTCTAAGGCAAAACCCTCCTGTGTACTCCATCTGATGGCCCATGAATTTATGAGGTTTTCTGCTCTAGCTTTGGGAAGAGAACTATTCCTGGCCCTTTGTGAGCTCTGTTCTCTCTAATCCTTTTAGGTGGTTCTTTCCCCAGTTTAAGTAGTTCCCTCATCTACATACTTTGACTAGTACTCACCTGAACCTTGAAAGGTCCTCTGCAGATCTCCCTTGATGACTCCCTCTGTTACTCTGCTTTGCAAATTCTAGTTGCCTTGACTTCCCCTTACTCTTGCTCATGACATCACTGGCCTCTCCCTTCCTGCACCAGGACCTGGACATTCGCTCTGAAGACTGTGTAGAATATCATGCTTCCCCGTGTTTTAGAACCCAAAGGTATTCTGAGACCATCAGAGTTAGGACTTACTCAGTGTCACATAGCTGACAAGAAGCAGATCTGAAACCCAGGATCAGGTTTGAAGATGTTCTTTCCCAGGCACTCTCCAACCACCATGCCACATATATAGTTGATCTTCATTATTTACAGACCCTGTATTTATAAATTCATCTACTTGATGAAGTTTGTAACCCCAAAATCAATACTTAATAGAGCTTTTGCATTCATGGAGTCTGAAAGAGTGGTGAAAAATGAGTAACTGGACACACATGTTCCCAACTGAGACTGAACAAGGTGACATTTTGCCTTCTAGTTTTAGCTGTCATATTGTTAATAAGTGTTCTCTTGCAGTCCACTTAGTTCCCTGTTTTTCACATTGTTGTGCTTTTCAGCAGTGATTTTATTGCATAGTACTTGTGTTCATAAGTACAAAAGACAGAAAAATAGATAAGCTTTGTTCAGACAGACGTTCTAATGCTGTTAACTGCAACTTAAATGATAGTGAGTCAACAATATATATCAAATAAGGTATCTCTAAACAGAAACACACAGAAAACAAGAATATGTATTGACGTTGATGGAAATATTTGACCAGAAGCTCACAGGAACCTAACCCTGTATTTCCTCTAGGAGTAATGATTCAGTATTTACTAATTCAGTGTTTGGGGCAACTTTATTGAACATAACTACTAGAAATGACTGGATGTGAATCGACTATATTTACAAAGATGAGCTTTATTCCTGCTGATCTAGGAGTCTGAAGTTGTTTCCATTTTATTCATTTTGTTCCTGTTCTGACAGGCACTCATGCCAAACTCTCCACCAAGCACACAAACTTTGAGGAGAAAGTTTATGAAATCTCCATTCGCATCAGTGATGGGGGCCGGCCACCTTTGGAAGGCATTGTCTCTTTACCAGGTATGCATTTGCTACAGGTAAATTAGGATAGCCTCTGTCACCCTGAGCAGTTTCAGGGAATTCTTGACCTTGATATGGGATTCTGCAACTATTCACTTGAAAACACCCTACCAAATACTGTTCTCTATTTCAGTTACTTTCTGCACATGTGTGGAAGGACATTGTTTCAAGCCAGTAGGTCACCAGGATGGGATGCCCACTGTGGGCATGGCTGTTGGTATACTGCTGACCACCTTTCTGGTCATTGGTGAGTATAATTTTTCAATTCAAGAAATTCTTTCCTGAGCTTCAGAAATATGAGTCCACTCAGGTCCTGTTTTCATAGGCTGGGCTGGTGGCTGCTCAAATGACAACCCAGGCCATAGCCAAGGATACAGATTACTAGTAAACTACATCAGACTTTCCTGGTTGGAAGATAGTGCTTTAGAAACACCCCCTACCTATCAGTGCTCTATTGGTTAGTTTGGGAAATATAACAGTCTTTAGACCATAAATTGTTATTGTTTATGCCTAGTTACCAAGTTTTCATGATGAAGGAGAAAAAAATGCAATAGCTGTGCCTCTGATGCGTGTCAGGCACTGTGCTTGATAAGGGGGATATAGTCAGTGACAGGCAAGACATATATAGATATTATGCCAGAGTTTGTGATCTCACCTGCCATTGTTGTATAGGCAGAAGTTAGCCTTTCAGTGGAGACACTGATACACCTAAAATGTTGGAGAACTTTCCTTTGCATGTTTTCATGACTGTGGACCCTGACTATTTATTACCCAGAATAACCCCATTGCATCACAGTCCTGATTCTGTCTTGGCCCCAGCTTAGATGGCAGAGTCCTCTGATCTGGTTCTCTCTCTCTGTCTCTCCCTCTCTGTAAACAATTCAGTGCCTACCACAGGTTACAGGTTGAGTATCTCTTATCCAAAATGCTCAAGAACAGAATTATTTGAGGTTTAAGGCTTTTCCAGATTTTGAAATGTTTGCATATACATCTTGAGACATCTTGGGGATGGGACCCAAGTCTAAACATGAATTTCACTTACATTTTATAAACACTTTATATACATAGCCTGAAAGTAATTTTATACCATGTTTTAAATAATTTAGTTCATGAAACAAAAGTTTTGACTGTGTCTTGTCACATGAGGTCAGGTGTGGAATTTTCCACTTAGGCATCATGTTGGTGCTCAAAAAATTTTGGATTTTGGAGCATTTTAGATTTCAGATTTTCAGATTAGGAATGCTCAACCCTAGAGTAATTACCTTATTTCAGCTGTTTTCCCTTCCACAAGTTAAATATCAGAGATACTTTGTTAGTTCATGTGTACCTGAGTGGAGTTTACACATTTTCACATCTTTTTCCTTTTAAAAGAAGAATTGGTGTTATGTTAAGTATTCATGATCATTCTCTCTGTATTTGATCTTTTCTCCTTTGACCAACCTTTCACACTGGACTCTGGTTCACAAGTCTCAAAGGGATCTCATTTTTTGTGACTCTATAGTCCATGACAAGGGAGGGCCTTCCTAACATGGCTGCTTGTCATCCCAACATGTGCATAATGACCATTATTTCTCCCTGAGAACCACTATCTGCTGCACACCTATCATACTAATTGAGCTGCCTTTTTGTGGTCCCACTCACTTACCAATCTCCACTTCTATGTCTTTTCTTATTCTATTTTTCCCCTCTCACCTTGAAAGGATTTTTGAGCTTATACACCAAATAGAAATTTTCTTATATACTGGTTTAATGTCACCACAAGTTAAAGATTGGATGAGTTTGGAAATATAAAAAAATTGAAGTAATAGGATTTGACAGTTTTATACCTTTACTCTTTTCAAAATAGGATTAGGATTATTATAGGGTTCTTAATGGATTTCTGAGCATCTAGTATTTTCTGCCATGATTCTTCCTGTAAACTTACTGGCACATTAATTTTGTAAAAACAATTCCCTTTTTCATAGTGGGCTCTGATTGACAGTACACATTTAGGACTGAGATGTACAATGCAATTTTGTAGGAGTTCAGAGATGGGAGAATCCATAAAAATTAAGTAGTCTACTCAAGATCCCTCAACAACAAAGTCTGGAGCCACAAGGAAGGTGCCAAAGAAAATGTATTTGGTGTGGATACAATGAAAGTCAGCTTTAGGGAGGTGAGCAAGTCAGAGAATAGTTTTCTGATTGTTCTGATTGGATCGTTCCCTCTAGGGAAGGCGAAGAAAGACTGGAATTAAGATTTATTGAGTATGTATAAAGTTTAGGAACCCTGTCCGATGCTTATACATGCAGTAGTGTAGGATTTTATATTCCTAGATAGAAACCCAGTGAGAGCCGCCAGGTCAGGGATGATTTGGGACTTGATACATACTTACTGACTCAGGAAAAGCAATAAGCTTACTTATCCAGGAAAGCTAATGCTTAGAGTCCCTTATTCACTGGGACAACGAAACTTTGTTGAACCACAAACAAAAAATGAAGTTATATGAGTCATTTTTTCCTATCAGGATACTACTTTATAAATCAGTGTGACAGTACATTTTAAGATTCCATCTGTTTGACTCTGGGTTTTCTCTTTTAGGTATAATTTTAGCAGTTGTGTTTATCCGCATGAAGAAGGATAAAGGCAAAGATAATGTTGAAAATGCTCAGGGATCTGAAACCAAACCTCTGAGAAGCTGAATTTGAAAAGGAATGTTTGAGTTTATATACCAAGCACCATTTCAATAACACAACCGTCTAATCCCATAATAGTACTTTTCAACCAACATGTGCACAATCATTTTTTACAGATATTCCCTCTTGCCCTTTAATATTTTACTAAGATATTTCATGTGCTATAGACATTAGAGATAGTTTTCATTTTCCCATGACATTTTTCCCTTCTGCAAAAGGCTTAGCGACTTATCTAAAACCAAAAATATGTGTGTTTTTCCCCTTTGGGGGAAAACGAACTGATGAAATATCCTGTACATTTTTTCTTCATCAAAGAGATATATTAGTTGTCCACCACAGAACTTCCTGGATTTCATTTTTGCTTTTTCTGATTTCATCCATGTCTCCTTTGGTATTTCACTGAATTTTAGAACGTTTGTCAGAGAAAAGAACAAAGTGAGGTCTCAGGAAAAAGTAGAATAGCCTTGTCCCTTGAACAGAAGCACTTCTGTTTCATTAAGCCTCTTTAACCAATATGGTGGATGCTGCTCTTTGCTTGAGAAACTTGGAAAAGGCATAGGCCCACAGAAGGTGTTCAAACACAGCCACTGTTTCCGCAGAGGCCTGCTGCATAAGCCTTGGTGCAGGAATCAACCAGATGACCGGTTTTACTCACTACCTACCATGCTTACATGCTGCGCATGTTTTATTTGTATATTAATAAAGTTTTGGTTATTATATATTTAAAGTGTGGAAGGAAATAAAGTATGAAAATAGTAGTGACAACAATCAGGAATAAACATTGGTTGTGGTTGTTTTTGTTTTGCTGATCTCTTTGGCTGTGCTTCCTGATTCTTTTAATTTGTTAACATGGCTACCTATTGTGTATCAAAGTTGCCTCCCATGTAGAATTAGCCCAAGAGGAGGGGTTTAGAAGATACAAATTTACAGCTCACACGATTGTGGATTGAGATGTTTTCAGTAGATACATCAGAAATTTTTAAGGGACATCAAGAATTTTTACTTTTTAAATAAAAGAACTTTGGAGTTTCGAAAGCTTTTCTAAGCCTGGAACAGTTGTCTGATTCCTGATTTGAGCTTTGGGAACATTCAACATTACACAGCCTCTCAGAAATGTTAACTGTGAAGAACTCAATGGTAAAAGAATGCTTGTACAATGGCTGCTGAAGCAAGCCATGGGGTTGTGTTTTTCATAAATAATCTCCTTTGTAATTGTCATATATATGTGTATATATATATATATATTTTTTTTTTTCTTTTTTTCTTTTTGAGAAAGGGTCTCACTTTGTTACCAGGCTGGAGTGTAGTGGCATAATCGTGATTCACTGCAACCTTAAACTCATGTGGTCAAGCGATCTTCCTGCCTCAGTCTCCCATGTAGCTGGGACTACAGGCATGTGCCACTGTGCCTGGCTAATTTTTAAATTTTTTGTAGAGATGAGAATCTTGCTATATTGCTCAGTCTGGTCTTACACTCAGCTCAAGCGATCTTCCCGCCTCAACCTCCCAAAGTGCTGGGATTACAAGTATGAGCCAAAGCACAAAAGTAAAACAAAATATTCCAACTCTGTTTTTCAAGACCTTGGTACTGGTTTCTTGTATAATCTTGTGCTTCAAACTATTTTACTTGTCTTTCTGAAGTCTTTGGGCTCATTGGAAGCCTCATAATGGGTAAGATTCTCTCCTATCTCACCTCATGTTAGAAGACCAAACAAAACAAAAATTCAAGAGCTGCAAAAGCAAGTCTACTTTACAAACTATACATTAAGCCGAGGAATAGTACAACTTTCTCCACAGCTCTGTAGGTATTTTACATGTGTGTTTTTAACCAAGGAGTGACTGTGACATTTAGGTCACTTAAAATTTCAGTATTGCTTGTGCCGCTTATTTTCAGGAAATCTAATCATTGCTAAAAGACTGAAGGAGTCCTGAGGCAGGCCTGCTGAGGCAGACGCAAGGGCCTTCTCCTGCTTCCACTTCCACACCACGTTATCCTCTCTGGACCAGCAGGCGTCACTTGATGACAGGCTGATCACACAGAACTTTTTCATCAAAAATCATTGTTTAGTATTCATATTGCTCGTGCGCATTAAACAATAACGTTCCAATTCCTCGTCTTCCCAGCCCCTGGGAGGAATCATATAAATGATTCTAACTTTCTGTCTCTATAAATTCTACCATTCTAGGTATCTCATGTGAATGGACTCATATGATGTCTACAATATTAATATTTAAAACAGGTTATAAAATAGTAACCGCCGGGCTCAGTGGTTTAGCCTGTAATCCCGCGCATTTGGGAGGCTGAGGTGAGTGGATTGCCTGAGCCCACGGGTTCGAGACCCGCCTGGGCAGCGAGCTCATCTCTACAATAAATCAAAAAATCAGCCGGACGTGGTAGCGCATGCCTGTAATTCCAGCTACTTGGAAGGCTGAGGCGGAAGGATCCCCGGAGCCCAGCAGGTCGAGGCTGCGGTGGCCGGTAGCGGCCACTGCACTCCAGTCTAGGCAACAGAGTGAGACTCCAACTCAAAAAAAAATAAAATAAAATAAAAAAATAAATAAAATAGTAACCAATGGAAAAGAGAACGTAGCATTCAAATCTAGAGAGTTACCTCATGAAGAGATAAGCTCAAAGCTAATGCTATTTTTGATTTTGTATGCATTCACATTTGCTGTACACACTGTTTACACATAAATGCACATTTTGTACACATGTGAAGCTATCATATCCACACAATCTATACACAATGCACTGTGTTCCCTAAACACCATACATACTGTCATTATTCCCAAATTTCTCTTCACAAAAACCTGCCTTGTTCTGGCTGAGCCCCAAGGAGCACAGTCAGGTGTTGGATGACAGCTACGCAACGGATGTATGTTAGAATCACTGGGGGAGCTTTTAAAACATACTTTTTTAGGCCTCCACTTTCAATTGGATTAATATCTCTGAGCATACTAAAAATACTAGCCTTAGCATTAAAAACAAAAACGAAAAAACCTTCCCAGCTGATTATAATGTATGACCACAGTTGAGAACCTTTGTTTCAGACAACCCCTGGAAGACAAAGATACTACCGGTGTGAAATGTGATTCTTTTTAGAGACTGCTTGGACTGATTTGTGCCCTCACCTTCGAACATTCGTATGTTGAAGCCCCAGTCCCCAAGGTGACTGTATTGGGAGACAGGGCTTTTAGGATGTAAGGTTAAATGAGGTCATCAGGGTGGGGTCCTAATCAATAGGACTGGTGTTCTTAGAAGAGACAGAGACACCAAAGCTCACTCACTCTCTCCACCCACTCACAGAAGAATGACCATGCAAAGATACAAAGAGGCAGTGGCTTTCTGCAAGCCAGGAAGAGAGGCCTCCCAGGAACTGAACCTGATGGGGCTTGATCCAGGGCTTCTAGCCTTTAGAACGGTGAGAAATAAATGTCTGTCCTTTAAGCTACCCACTCCTTGGTATTTGCTGTGGAAGCTGACTAATACAAAGTCTGAATCAGGATCCTTCTTCAGAACAACATCTGCTTCCTAATCCCCTCAGCCTCTTGGGCACTTTTAACCTGAACCAGTTCTGCCCAGCCCTTTTCCCAGATGCCTGCTTGGACTATGACCTGGAACTTGGGGAAGGAAGAGCCGTGTTGGGAGAGTCATTCCTCAGTCCACAGAGATCCTGCAACTAAGTGCAGCCTGGGTCACTCTGCCACCACGTTGGAACCTGTGAAATCCAACCATGAAGCCAAGAATAAAAAACTTGGTTCTTCTTTAAAAATTTTATTATTGTTTTTTATTTTAAACATGTGGGGTACAATTAAGGGTTAGGTATACAAGTGTTCACCATGCAGTTACCCTTATTGATGAGGTGCGCCCCTCCTTCCCCCAGCAGTCTCCCTCAACTGCCAATCCCACGCCCCTCCCCTGGCAGTTTCCCACCACCACCAATCCCCCTCTCACAGCACCATGATAATTGTTCAAGGTCCACTCATGAGTGAGAACATATGGTACTGTTCATTGTTTCTGTGACAGATCACTGAGTATGATAGACTCTAAATCCAAGTTGCTACAAAGTCCATATGTTTGTCCCTCTTTATGGTTGCATAATATTCCATTGTGTATATGCACCACATTTTTTAATCCAGTCCAACTTCGATGGGCAGCATGGTTGGGAAACTGGTTCTTGCCCACAGGAGGACAGCCCCCCATGATAGGCCAAAGCTGTGTGGTAAGCTCACCATAGATGAAACTCTCAACAATACACTTTTGTGTACAGCGACTCCCTTGTGCATGTGCTTGTAAAGATGGTTATTTAAAATAATATAATTTGTGAGCACAGTTGCTCACACCTGTAATCCCAGCACTTTGGGAGACTGAGGTGAGAGGATTGCTTGAGCCCAGGAGTTCAAGACCAGCCTGGACAACATAGTGAGACCTTGTCTCTACAAGAAAAAAAGTTTAAAAAATTAGTTGGGCATGGTGGCACATGCCTATAGTCCCAGCTACTTGGGAGGTTGAGGTGGAAGGATGGCCTGAGCCCAGGAGGTTCACTTGTGCCATGTGCCATGATCACACCACTGCACTCCAGCCTGGGTGACAGAATGAGACTCTGACTCAAAATAAGAAAAAATAAAAAGCAATATAAAATTATTTACTGAAAAGCAGAGTTCTTTATAATCCAGTGAATGACTTTCCATTTTATTGGATTTTCATGTTTGTATTTTTATGTACTTGTATGATGCAAGCTCCATTCAACATTTCAAAATGATTTCCAGAGTGTCTGCTGTGTGTCAGTCATTTGCAGACCATCTGAGCCCTTAAGACAAGGAGGATGGCCTACCAAGATGGCAGCAGTTCTGCAAGGAAAGGAGCTGCCCTGGAATCCAGGGATAACAACATTGACGACTAAAGCACAAGTCACACTCAAGGCCATCATGTGTTATGTGTCTCCAAGTAGGCAATAGTTTCTTTGAACAGAATCAAAGTACATTTTTTTCCTCATGTGTTCCTCATCCTGGGAGAGCCTGCCAAGTGGACAGGGAGGCAGAAGGGGGAGAGAAGGGGTGGGCTCTTGAAACAAGGGTTCATCTGATTGAGGGAAGGCATTTCCATTTTTTCCATTGCAACAGTTGGACGGATGTGTAAGTTGAGGATCTGAAGGTCACATTTGGAATAGGAGGAGGGTGTGCACATGGGTGATGGGAATAAAAATAGCACGTGTTTACCCAGCAATTTTAGTTACTCTCTTGAATTAAGTACAAGACTGAGAGGAAACAATATATTTTTAGTAGCAGAAGACAAACTGGGCCTCTCTTTGGCTCCTGGCCGAGAAAAAGATCCCAAAGGCTCTGCTCAGGCACAAACAAAGTCACTCACGACCTTGGTTCATGGTGGACACAAAGAACTAGGGGAAGGATCTCAAAGCAATTAGGTCATCTGTGAGGCAGGAGGGGAAAGGCCCTGGCTGAAGGTTACTCGTTGAGTTCTGCCTGTCTCAGTGGGACCTAGACAGCCTTCCCGGGGCCTACAAAGGAGAAAGGCAGGGATTTCCATGTGAGCAAATGTGGCCTGATAGATATTCGCTGAAGTCCTGGCACAGTTTGTGTCAAACGTTGTCACCCAAGCAGGGCTTTCATGGGACTGACGTTCTGCCTGGGCGGTTCCCACAGCCTCTCCATTCAGCTTCTCTTCTGGCCGTACCACACGGTTCAAGCAGGAAACTAGAAATGTGTTTGGGTCCATGGAAGCAATAGTGTGTTCTCTAGGAGGCTTGCGCACAGGTCAGTCTGACCCTTCAAGAATCAGAGTCCATGATGGAGTGAGACAAGAGATTTATGGAGGAAAGGCCTGTGAAGGATAAATGAGAGGAAACAGAAGTAGGAGGGGAGAGCCCAGACTACAGTGGGAGTTTGACAGCTATTAAAGAAGGGAGAGAAGGACTGGGAGCAGTATAATTCCAGCACTTTGGGAGGCTGAGCGGGAGGATCACTCAAGGCCGGGAGTTCCAGACCAGCCTGGGGCACACAGTGAAAACCTGTCTCTACCCCCCCAAAAAATTAACTACCAGCAAGCAGTAAATATTTATTAAATTGTAAGCCATACAAAAAATAAAATAAAAATAAAATAAAGGGAGGGAAGGAAGGAGAACTGATAAGAAGAATCTCAGGCACTGAAAAAATTCTGAGAAAGTCTGAGCCAGGCTGATGTGGATCTCCAGAGGAAAGATGGTTTGTTGGAAAAGCCCGTGTTGGGAAGACACCACCTGGCTGGCTCTAGGAACCCACTATGCTTGGTCACTCTGACTGGGAGTGTGATCCTGTGATTCCAAAGTTAAACAACTGCAGGTCAACAATCTGTGAGCTCCCAGCGCACAGTCCTTTTAAGGAAGAGTAGAGCATGTACTGCCATGGGTGTCATGGTCAGTTTGCTCTTTTGTTTATTCATCAGTCATTTCTTGAGCTCTACTTTGGCCAGGTACTGAGCTGGTCACTGGAAACACAACTAACAATAGCTAATACATACGCAATGTTTACCACATGCCAGGCACAGTTCTAAATGCTTTACAATATATGAAGTCACCAGATCCTTGCAACAACTGTATGAAACGATTATGTCTATTGCTCACATGAGAAACTGCCACACAAAAAGGTTATGCAACTTGTTCAAGATCACATATAAGTGACCTCAGGAGTCTGACTCTAAAGTCCATGCCCCAAACCACCATATTTCATCTAACCCAAGGTGCCATCTATTGTAAGTTGTGTTATTATTTTATGTGACACTAAGAAAGAGAATTATGGGCTATAAGGAAGAGAATAATGGTTGGTGTGTCAATTAACTATGACATGCCATTATTAGTAAGATGAACCCTCGATTTCAGAAGTACTGAAATGTGAAGAAGTGTGACTCAATAGTTATGACACAAAGGTTCCATGGCTATTCTCTCTCCCCTTTTTTTTTTTTTTTTTTGAGTCAGAGTCTCACTTTGTCACCCAGGCTGGAATGCAGTGGCACACTGCCCCCAGCCACTGCAGCCTCAACCTGCTGGGCTCAGGTGAGCCTTCCACCCCAGCCTTCCAAGTAGCTAGAACTACAGGTGTGTGCCATCACACCCAGGTAATTTTTTGACTTATTGTAGAGACAGTGTCTTGCCATGTTGCTCAGGCTGGTCTCGAACAGGCATGAGCTACCACACCTGGCCTTCCATGCCTATTCATTCACAATAGAGTAGGAGAGACAGACCTGTACAATTGTCATGCTGTGTGACAAGCATCAAGTATCGCCCATGAGAGCCATAGCGTTGCTGCAGTGACAAACAGGAGCACATCATCGCTGCTGCCTGGGGTTGTCTGGGAACCCCTCGCAGAGGAAACAGTAACCAGCTGGACCTTAGAGTTTCTCCACATAAAGAAGGGAGGGGTGGAATTAGGAAATGTTGAGTATTTTAGGGACCTTGTTTGATAATGCAAACACTAATGACAATAATATGACCGTAGCTAACAACAGCTAATAGCTCACTGAGTGTTTACCACATGACAGGCACTATGCTAAGGGGCTTTCATGCATCATCCCGTTTCATCCTCACCAGGAACCCTGAGGAAACCATCTTATTAGACCCGTTTACAGGAGAGAAACCTGAAGCTCAGGAGATGAACTGGCTTACCCCACAGCACACAGCTAGTGGATAATGGAGTAGAATAAGAATCTCTGAGCCACTTTCGCATCTCAGATGTTTACTGTGCTGCTGGCCCAACTCCCAGAAGGGAGTTAGGGACAAGATGTATGCTCACCAAAGTCATGCTTCTCCACTGAGTTCTCCACTTTCTGAAAGAAGCCTGAGTGAAGATGGACATGGCCAAACACAAGGACTGAGGACAGACCTCTGGGAGTCCCAGCTCATGCTTAAGTTGGGCAGGGGCTGACTGATGGGCAGGGAAGTTCTGCAAGTGCGGTTGCAAAACCAGGACCTCGGTCATTTCAACAGTTAAGAATTTGCTGAAAGTTCACTGTGAGCAAAGGTCTATGCAGGGCACCCCAGGGGTTATTAGAAGAAGTCTTGGGCTGAGCACCAAATATCAAATGAATGAAGCATGATGTTGAGTCCTTCTCAAGCCTGCCTAATTTGACCCCTCCCTTTCTGCTGGACCTCACATCCTGCCTCCTCCTGCTTCTCACTGAGCTCTCGTCACCCTGGCCATCTGCCACTTTCTTGAGGAGGTCAAGGTCCTTCCACTTCTGTTCCTTTAGATGTGCTTCTGCCTAGAACATTCTTTTACCCTCAGCCCCTTTTGCGTGGGTGGCTTTTTCTCTTGCTTTAGGTCTCAGTGTAAAGATTGTCTCCCGTGAGATAGTCTGCCTGTTATTTGCCATCATAGTACCTTGTTAATTTCCTTCCTAGGACTTTTCTTTTTTTGTTTTTAGGCATTATTGTATTCATTCTTAATACCTAATTCAGACCAGCTTGTTTATATCCCACTTCCTCTTTACCACACCCCCGCAACTTCACACATACACACCCTGCCCAGTTAACCTAAATTAAAGAAATTTTACTGTGTTTGCATGGTAAATTTGTAGAAGCCGGTTTCCACCCATGGTGCCAAGTGAGAAAGTGGAGACTCATGGCAAAAATTCAAAATAGACATAGTGTCTTTTATCTCACAAACTCACAGAATCAAAGCTTTTACCCAATTTGGGAGTCCCTTCAACAATACCTAAGACTTTTCATAATGTGTAGTCACGTTCTTTATTCGTTTGCATCTTTAGGGCAAGGGAACATGCTAACTATTGCAGCCCAGCAGTGGGCATGCCATACAGTAGGTGCTTCATGTTTGAATGAGTAAACAGTTTAGTTTAGGATCTAATTAAAGAGTCAAGATGTACATCTGACACAGACAGTAACTAAGTGTTGAACTTCTTAGGGAATGGAGAGATTGATGTGTGCTGAAACTGTCAAGGAGATGTAAGAGTAGAACAGGGTGGGTGGAAATCAGAATTAAGGATGGTCAGGGAAGAAAAAGCAGCTGGGAGAGAAAGTCCAGACTGTGAGGGACAAACAGTAGTTTTCCATCCCCTGCAGGTTTGAAGCACCTTCATTTTCTTTCTTTTTTTTGGGGGGGGATAAATATTTGCAATTTATATCACAAAGGGGCTCACATCCCTTCCAAACAAAGTTCTCTTAGAAATTTTTTTCAATTCGCAAATTAAAAAACAGAAAAGGTGTTATTCCAAAATTCAAAGAAAAATAAGAGCAGCAGCTTCATTTTCAGCATCTGGACTCAACTTAGTTTTCTTTACCTCCTGGGCCTCTCCTTCCTTCTACTCACTAGAATGAGGAGCAAAAACCATAAGGACCAATTGTCCAGTCTCCCCCCAGTGTGTTTTTGGGGATTCCAATGGGGACCAAATGTGATCTGAGACTGAACTCTTAGGTGGCTCCTCAGTCTAGGAATGAGGCTATTTTGGGGAAACTATGATGGATGCTGTCTTCACTTTTACTCTGCATCATGGACAAAATGATCCTCAGTGACCAGAAAGGCTCTCAGATGACCATCTTTTAGAACTCTTTCAAGGTTTTTAGAAATAGAAATAGAATTCATCAATTGTAGTGTGTCTTGCCAGCTGTTCCTGCTTTGCTTTGTTTCTCACAACAGAGATATCAGAGAACACTATATTGGATTTACTCACTGAATTAAGTACTTACACAACTCGGAATTTCATGGATTTCTATACCATACATTTTGAAAGTAAGCATTTTGAAACAAGGTCAAGACTTGTTACTGTTTTATACACGGCCTGATTGATGTTCAGTAGGCACGTTATTTGTCTAGAGACTTATCTTTTTATAGAGTATCACTCTTCATAGAGTCTCATGTCTTCTCTCCCTGTTCACCTCCTTCAAGAACAGACTCTGAGTTCCTTTAGGACAGGGGATAATGTCTTATCATTGTAACTCTGCTGCTTGTAAAGAATCTTCACTAAAACAGCTTCTTGGTAAATATTGAATTAAATTGAAGAATTCCAAGAAGTTCAGTTCTCTGCTCTTTATATCAGAGCAAGTTGTCTCAATTCATTTGACTCCAAAGTTGTTGACTGTTAACCATATAGACCAACATCCATGTCCTACTTGTCAAAAAGTATTAAAAAGCAGAAATCTCATTTTAGCTTTAACCAATATATGACTTAATTTGGAAAGCTTCTCCTTACCCCAAATTAGACATGATTGAATAAGAATAAAGAATGAACTAAAAATAACTTTCTGCTATAGTGGAACAACAATTTAGAAATTTAAACAAAACCCTTTGCTGCAAACTCAAATCCTTTAAGAAGCTTCTAGCTATTTCAGAGTTTGAAGGGTATATTAATGGCTGCACTTCAGCCAAGGACAACACCATGTGACAGAGCTAGAAATGAAGTCATTTGCCTGTGTGTTTTCTGGAACCCTGCCCTGAATGGCTTTCTCCTTGACATATGTCCAGCTCTTTAATACAGTGTAACATTAGTAATGCTCACAATCTTTTTATAAAATCATGCTTAAAATATAAAGGAAGCATGAAGAATTGTTCAGGGTGAGGGAAAAGAAAGAAAGCACTTATAGGTGAGTAAGCATTTACCTTGGTAGTATATGGTAAAGCTTGCTCTGTCAATGAGAATCTTACCCAAAGAGTCACCTCAATAGTTGGCATGATATTTGCTTCCTGAATTAGAGTACTCTGAGTTTAACTAAGAATCATCTTCTTCAGATTCATGCATCATTCACTTAATCCACCAAATTTCAATAATCGTATTTATTACTTTTTTTTTTTTTTTGACCCCTAGGAACCAGTCAGAAAGTAATGGTAACAATCACCACAGCCTTTGTTCTTACAGTTTCTGGTTCATTAATCTTGCTCAGTAGGACTCTATCAGATCTTCAGAAGGAATTGTGGATGTTCTTAGACTCCAGGTTCAAGGACTCTTCCACCAAATGATTAGTAAGTAAATCCTGACTGCAATGTTTGCCCACCTTGGACCGTTCTTGTCTCTGGTATTTTACCATGATCAGAACCTGATGCTAAGATCAACTGGAAAATATTTTAAGGAAACAAAATGTATAAAAACACGTCTCTGTGGGGCCAGACCTGTAAAGTTACAGAAGGACTTAGCAAAGACTCCCCAACAGCTGGGAATAGTCCATCAGAGTGCTGCAGAATTCATAAACCATGTTAAGAGTTTTGGTCCTTGGAAAAATCTCCCAAATGTTCCGATCATTAAATTACTCAACTTAAATCACTTTCAGATGAGCAAATTCAGGAAAAACGTTACCAACCTTTAAAACTATATCATATGTTCCAAAAACAAAATGGAAAACAGTAAAGCTGAATGATATGTTCTTTCCTCACCTGCTTATGCAGGTGATTCCAAATTTAGTAAAAACAGAGTCAAGTCAAAAGAAGTTTTCAATATGTCTGCCAATAATGTGAATATACAGAAAACTTGGACCGCTGATTCAAAGGAATTTAATCTCAAATGGTTCTGCCAATTAGAGTGGTCAATGTTAGGGCATCTAATACATTAGATGCTCAGTAAATGTTCATTTAATTGATACATAAATGCGTAAATAAATGACATCTAATGAGGAGAATAAGGTGAAGAATAAAATACTTTGAAAATTCTACTCTCAAAGTTTGTCAGGGTAAGATGGTTTTATAAAAGAGAATAAAAGAAGTGATCAAAAAGATAAGGCCAAAATTTATAAGCTGACGTGTTGACAAAAATTAGAGAAGAAAATTAGGAGGAACAAGTGGTTGACAAGGTATAGAGAGACGGGGCAAGATGGCGACGGCATAGGTGAACTGGTGAGATTCTCTGAACGGACCAAGACTGCAAACTGCTGAATAGACAGACTGTAAAGCAGAGGGAAAAGTGAACAAAACCAGAAGACCCTCATAAGGAAGAACAGGTCATTGCAGAAGAGAAATAAAGGCAACCCCACCTTCCCTCAAAAACAGAATTGAAGAGGGGGAGGGAAAGGGGTAAAGGGAGAAAAATCTACAGAAATGAAGAAAAACCAAAAGAAGAGTATGGGTCTCTCCCAGACGCCTGGGAGAGCAGACACTGAGAAAATTGACTTTGGAATACAAACAGTGAAAAGTCCCCAGAATGAAGGGTCTCAAAATGCAAATGTAGATATCAAAACAATAACGGAGAGATTAAAAAGAATTGAGGAGACACAAGAAGAAACTAGGAAGGAGCTGATATCTGAGATAACAGTAATAAAGAATACTGTGAATGAAATAAATAACAAATTGATAAGCATGGAAAGCAGAATTACCCAAGCAGAAGAATCTCAGAGCTTGAGGACCAAAATATAGAAATAACCCAAACTCTTAAAAACACAGAAAATAAGCTCAAAAAGACAGAACAAAACCTTCAAGAGATGAGTGACTACCTCAAGAGGCCTAACCTAAGAATAATCGGACTCCCTGAGGCAGAAAGAGAAACAGAGACCACATTGGAACAAACTTTCCACGAGATCATTCAAGAAAATTTCCCTCATCTAATCAGTGATACAAAAATTCAAACACAAGAGATTCAAAGAACCCCCGCAAGACAACAAATGAGAAGACCAACTCCTAGACACATAATAATTCGCCTAAATAAAATAGGCACAAAAGAAAAAATCCTAAAGGCAGCAAGAGAAAAAGGCCAGATCACCCACCATGGAAGACCAATAAGAATAGCAGCAGATTTATCTGCAGAAACCCTGCAGGCTAGGAGAGCTTGGAGCCCTATCTTCAAAGTCCTAAAGGATAAACAATTTCAACCAAGAATAACCTACCCAGTCAAGCTAAGCTTATAGAGTATCACTCTTCAGTGAGGGAGAATTAAAATCTTTCCCAGATATCCAATCCCTAAGAACTTATGCAGCCACAAAACCATCTCTACATGAAACACTTAAGAAAGTACTAAACACAGAAGAAAAGGAAAAAAGAACAACGTTCTTCACAAAACTACAGGGAAAAGAATAAAATATACACGAACCAACCCCAAAAGCAAAAGAAAGACAAAAAAAAAAAAAAGAAAAAACCAAGTGGAAGAACAATAACTCAATAAGAACTCCATGATAGGGACGAACTCTCACATTTCAATAATTAGTCTGAATGTGAATGGACTAAACGCACCACTGAAAAGACATAGAATGACAAAATGGATAAAATATCACCAGGCAACAATATACTGCCTTCAAGAGACCCATCTCACTAGAAAGGACATACACAGACTCAAAGTAAGAGGATGGGAAACAAATTTTCAGGCGAATGGGACACAAAAGAAAGGAGGAGTCGCGATCCTAATTTCAGACAAAATACCATTTAAGCTATCAAAAATTAAAAAAGATACAGAGGGCCACTACATAATGATAAAAGGTTCACTCCATCAACAAGAAATATCTATCCTAAACATATATGCACCCAACATAGGCGCACCAACATTCATAAAGCAACTTCTAGGAAAACTAAAGAAAGACATTGACTCTAACACCATAATAACTGGGGACTTTAATACACCACTCACAACCTTAGACAGATCATCAGGACAAAAAATCAGCAAGGAGATCCGGAACCTCAATGACAAGGTATAATATAGCAAGAGGCCTCAAAAACAGAACTGATAGGTGTCAAGTACATTTCACAACAAAGTGGTAATCTGGATGACAAGCTGGGTGGTAATGTGTATTAATCAGTAGGCAGCCTCTAATATTGCCCTCAACTCCTAGCATTCATGCCCTTCTGTCATCTCCTACCATGAATGTGGGCTGGATTTAGTGACATAATCCTAGTGAATAGAATCTGGCAGAAGTGATGGATTGTCACTTCTAATATTAAGAAACAAAAAGATTGTGTCTTGGGATGTCCTCTCTCATTCTCTCATTTACTTGTGCTGGGGGAGGCCAGCACCCATGTTGTGAGTTACCCCAAGGAGAAGCTCATATGGCAAAAAACAAACAAACAAAAAACTGAAGTTTTTGGTTAGTAGTCAGTAAGGACCTAAGGCCTGCCAACAGCCATGTGTGTCCAAGTACATTCCTGCAATCATTTACTATGTTAGGAATATGTATTAATAGACATGAATTCCTCTCACTTATCTTAAGAAGTACTGTTATGTTGTTGTTGAAAAGCACATTATAGTCATTCTCTCACCTAACAGCAATGAGTGGTGGCCTGTGGACTTACAGATGAACACAGATGATATCTTTGCCTAAACGACTGGACCAAGAAGATGAATGTCTTCTCAGTCTCACTTTATTCTTTGAGCTCCTAATTAATGGCTTTGATTTAAGATCTGCTTAGAAAATTCCAACCTAGTTTGATGAAGAGACATAATATGTCAATAACAGCCAAAACAAACTGGTATTTTTCAAAATTAGATTTGCCATTTTCTCTTTTTAAAAAAAGATACCTGAAGAGAAAACATTTTTAACAGGGTTGACTTAGCACAGACATGTGGATGTAGATATTGTGATTTAGGTACTATTTGATATAACTGTTTTAACCTCCATGTTTTGATAAATGCAATATTTCATCAAAATGAAAAATTACTGCTTCTTTTGAAAATCACTAGGTGAGATAGCCAACATATTTCTGGATCTCTCTATTCCTGATCCTCCTCTATCCTATAACATGCTGATCTTAATTTACAGGTAGGTAGAATTCGTCACGGGGTGGAATTTGGAGATGGGGTAAAAATACCAATTTTGCAGGGTTACAAGTAATTTTGAAAACGTACATTTTTATTGGGATAAAAATTTTGGCACAGTAAGATAATCTGATATCAATGTGGCCATTTCAAAATGTCAAGTACTTGGAGGTACATTTTTCCTTATATCTCTTTGCTTTGGGGATCTTTACTTAAAATAAGCAGTTTCCACTAAAGTAACTGTGCAAATGTGACTTTCTAGCTTTGAATGTTGATGGACAGTGTTTGTATAAGCTATGTGCCATCTAATGGGCTCCCTAGAATGTGTTATAATATAGTGGTTAAGAACACAAGATGTAGTGTTAGCATGCCATTTACTAGCAGTATGACACAAGGCAATACTACTTAATATCTTTGAACCTTGGATTTTTCTTTTATAAAATGCATTTACTAATAGTATTAAATAAAACAATGTAAATGAAGTTCTTAGTAGAATGTCTATACAATATGTTATATACTATTAGTACTGTTATCAGAAATGTCTATTTAAATTAGAACTGGGAAGGTGATTCTAGTAATAAAATTATAATGTTAAACTGTGACAAATAATAATGTCAATGTTGTTAATATCAGTGGTTCCCAAACATGGTTGTATATCAAAAATCATGTGAAAAAATTTCACCTTCCTGTGATGATGAAGCAAGGAGGTCTAGACTTAACTTTCTACTATAACCACTAGAAAACTGGACAAGGTATATGCAACAATTGTTTTCACACTTTGGACTATGGGCAGCACATGACTGATTCTTAAGAGAAGAGAAACAGACAAGGTGAACCTTGTGAATGCCCCTGCTCACTGCCCAAAGGAAATTTATGGACCACTGACTTAAGGGGAGGGAATCCAAAGACAGTATCGCAGATTTGTTGAGTTGAAGAGATGGACAGAAGAGTTGTGGGAGGCTGAGGTGGCTGAAATTATGAGACAGAGTTCCAGAAAGAGGAGGTAACACAAGAAAAAGAAATACAAAAATTTGTATAGAGCTTTCTTTGAATATTTTCCTGAGTACTGTGCTGCATTTACATAAAATGTGAAATTTCACAAATCTGGGCACAAAATGATCAGAGAATTGTAAGCTCATACAGAGAGGGGAGAAGTTTGAGCTCAAACAAATCATACTGATAAGTCCCTTTTGATTATCTACAGCATTCAGTGGAGAACCAAGAGTCATCATAGAGGATGACTGTATCATTCCTGGAGTAAAGAATACTCTTGACCCCCCCCCGTCAAAGCTTTATAATTGGCTTCAAAAGGATAAAACAGATTGCAAATAACTGGTTGGAAAATAAAACTCAACAGCCTTTAAAGGAATACAATGACATTCAGACACTCAGCAAGGTAACATTCACAATTTTCAACGTCCAATCAAAAATTTCTAGGCATGCTAAGAGGGGGAAGAATGTGATTCATGAGTAGAAGTCATTAGAAACAGACCTAGAAATGACAGACCTAGAGGAATTAGGAGGCAAGGATGTAAAAACAGCTATTATTACTATATTTGAGTAAAGAAAAAAATATGGTGAGAAGAGCAATAGTTGATATAAATAAGAAATCAAATAGAAGTTATAAAATGAAAAACACAATATCGAAAATAAAAGATTCACTTGGTGGTATTAATAGACAATTAGTCACCACTGAAGAATAATGAACTTGAAGACAGCAATAGAAGCTATCCAAACTGAAGCACATTTTAAAATTAAGCAGTTCGAGAGAATGAGCAGACAAGATACAGACTGGGAAAAAATATTTTCAAAAGACATTTCTGACAAGTAACAGTAATTCAAAATACACAAAGAACTCTTAAAACTCAACAACAATAAACAACTCAATTTCAAAAATGGACAAAAGACCTGAACAGACACCTGACCAAAGAAGATATACAGATGACAAATATGCACATGAAAAAATGTTCAACATTATATGTCATTCGGTTATTGCAGATTAAAACAATGAGATACCACTACACACCTATTAAAATGGCTAGAATCCAAAACACTGGCAACACCAGAGGCTGGTGAGGATGTAGAACAACAGGAACTCTCATCCATTGTTGGTGGGAATGAAATATGATACAACTACTTTGGAAAACAGTTTGACAATTTCTTACAGAATTAAACATACTCATACTATATAATTGAGCAACCACACTTCTTGGTGTTTATCCAAATGACTTGAAAACAAAAACTCTGAAAATAATGTCTTTTTTAAAAAAAATAAGCAGAGCAAAACAACAACAACCAAAAGAAACCCACTCAAATATTTGTGTAATTGGAGTCCTAGAAAAATGGGTGAGAAAGAGAGAAAATATTTGAATAATGGCTGTTAATTTTTCTGAAATTGAGGAACACTATAAATTCCTCCATCCCTTACCTCTACTCAAAATAAACAAAAGGACACTATAATTAAATTCCTGAAACCAGTGATGAGCTTATATCTTAAAAGCAGCCAAAGGAACAAAGATAAGAATCAGTGTAGACTTCACATCAGAAACTATACTGGCTAGAAAATAATGGCATGACTCTTTGAAAATGCTGAAATAAAACTGATTTATTTAGAATTTTATATCCAGCTGAAATATTTTTCAAAAATAAAGATTAAATGAAACTTTTTTAGACAATCAAAAGCCAAGGGAAGTTGTCATCAGCAAGTCTACTCTAGAAGAGATGTTAAAAGGAAATTCATTGCGCAAAGGGAGAAAAAAAAAATACCAGATG
Organism: Carlito syrichta; assembly: GCF_000164805.1. Classification (NCBI taxonomy): domain Eukaryota; kingdom Metazoa; phylum Chordata; class Mammalia; order Primates; family Tarsiidae; genus Carlito; species Carlito syrichta. The sequence goes on from NW_007232346.1 coordinate 106,863, forward strand.
AAAATTTGGATATAAATAAAAAATCAGTAAAGAAATAAAAGATTTGATCAAGTCTAACAACCAACTTGACCTAGTTGGTTCAGCTGTTCCCAACAACAGAAGAATACAGGTTTCTTTTCAGTGTGCGGGAAACATGCACCAAGAGAGAGAATATACTGACCTGTAAAACAAGTCTCAACATATTTAAAATAATAAAAATAATGCAAAGAATATTATTTGACTGCGATTAAATTAAGCTAGAAATCAATAACAGAAAGATATCTGAAAAATCCCCAAATTAATCCATATGTTTAATTATACAATGTATTCAAAAAAAGGATATGAGAAAATTAGACAATGTTTAGAACTAAATGAAAGTAAAACCACAACATATTAAAATGTGTGTGATACAAATAAGCAGTTGTTTAAGAACATTTTATCATTCGGCGTGTTTATTTTTTTTTATAAAAGAGGAAGTCCAAAAGCCAATGATCTAAGCTTTCACCTTAAGAAACCAGAAAAATAAGAGTAAATTAAACCCAAGTAAGCGAGAAAAAGGAAGTAGTAAATGTAAGAGTAGAAAGTAATAAATTAGAAAATAAAAAAAGTTCACATAAAATCTGGTTCTTTAAAATGACCAATGAACCTATAGCTTTACTGACAGAGAGAAAGATCACAAATTGCTAATATCAGAAACAGAAGAAGGGACATCACTACAGATTCTGCAGATATTAAATGATAAGAGAATGTTTGTTATGGACAACTTTGTGCCAACAAATTTGAAAACTTATACAAAATTGACAAATTATTTTAAAGACTCAAATGATCAAAACTGACTCAGGAATAGACAGGTGACTCTTTTTTTTTTTTTTTTTTGAGTTGGAGTCTCACTCTGTCGCCCAGACTGGAGGGCAGTGCCCGGCCACCACAGCCTCGAACTGCTGGGCTCTGGCGATCCTTCTGCCTCAGCCTTCCAAGTAGCTGGAATTACAGGTGTGTGCTACCACACCCAGCTAATTTTTTATTTATTGTAGAGATGAGGTCTTACCAAGTTGCCCAGGTGGGTCTTGAGCCTGCAGGCTCAGGCAATCCACTTCCAAAGTGCTCCCAAAGTACCTCCCAAAGTGTTGGGATTACAGGCTGAGCCACCAAGCCCGGCCCAGGTGACTCTTATGAAGCCACTGATTACCACTAAAAACTATTCTATTGGTTCAGATTTTATCTAAATATAGCAGTGAACCAAAATCATAGAAGATTTGAGCAGTATTAGAATGTCCAAATAAAGCCAAACCACCCGTTAAACATTAAAATATACAATTAAATTGGATGGCTATATCACCAAACAAATCTGCAAATATTTTTTCACTGACTTGACTGAAAAATTTGTGTTTGTTTTTTAGGAGTTGTACAAACATAACCAAGATTCAGATGTGAAGGCACTGTGGATTGGCTTGACCAATACCCATTCCAATTTCTTTCTTCCTTGCTTACCTCCTGAGTTTCCCTTGCAGCTAGGTAAGGTTGGCCACATGCCACCATTCTAGCAAATGAATGTAAGCAGATGTCTGCTTAAGGGTGGGGGAAATACCTTGATAAAAGAGCACACACGTTCAGCAGTCATCTTGCAAATGAGAAAATGAGAGGCAGTAGTTCTGACATCATTGGGCTGCTGAATCAGTAATGACAGTAATGACCTCTCTCTTGATTTTTTGTTGTTGTTGTTATTGTTGTTGTGTGAGAAAAATCTCTAATTCTTTAAATGCTTTTAAGTTGGGTTTTTATTTACTTGCAATCACACACAATCTCAACAGACGATTATATATTTATATATCCCCATGACCAAGGAATCAACTAAGGCAAAAGGGATACATCAATTTAGCTATTCCCTTGCCTGGCTATAAAAATCTTAGAACCATGAACCTGAGTTTTGACATCAATAGATGATCATAATCATCATAATAACTACCTAGTGAAGATGATGCTGACAAAGGAAACAAATCAGAGGCTTCAGAATCTCTTTTGCTCACTGGAAAGACAGTTTGCCAATACAGGAAGTTCCTATATATCAGAATGTTTAAATCTAGGCTGTGATTCTCCATGAAGCATAATAGAACTTCAGTAAGCACCAGTATTAGCATGAGTGTAAAGAGTCTTGAAATCTCTTAGAGGCACATGCACTGAGACAGAGCCAACTCCTAAGAGGATCACAAAAAGTAAATTAAGTGCATTCAATGTTTTTCCAACAGAAGCCTGTGACAATATTTCATATAAAAGAATCTTTGTCCCTGTGATTCACTTTGCAAATCCCATGACCCATGTTTCTTTTCACATGATAAACCACCAGGGTTCTGCAGAAGAACTCCCTGTTCAGCAGATATTTGTGGTCAAGGTTCAGAGAAGATTTTTGCCCATAAATGGTTTGCACTCTATCCAATTGGGAAAAATGGGAGCTCACAGCATTTCACAGGACAGTGAATGCCCAGGCAAAACCATGTAAACCAGCTAGACACATAAGTTAATGGAGAAATACATGGGGGCTCACCATTTCCAATAGAAAAGGAGAAACAATAAGATCAGAATTCATTTGTCCATGGCATCTTGTTTTCTTTCTTAAGTATGGAACTATTTGCTTATCATTCTGATGGGTGTCTTATATGAAAAGAAAGCCTGTGGCATTCACCCAGCTCTCTCATTTTCTAGCTGGTTCCATTGACATTGGGGAGATAATTTGAACATGCAACTTCCTCATATGCGAAATAATCTCTAATAATATTAATAGAAATAATAAATATGTATTGAGAGCTTACTAAGACTAAACACTATTTTAAGCACCTTAAGATAAATTGAAGAAGGAGTAAGAACAGTACCTGAGACTATACAACTGGTACACAACAGAGATAGATAGAGGGTTGCTGTCAGGATTGAATGAGATAATTCAATATAATGTAAATATAGTGGGTTTGTGCTAGTTATTTTTAGGTCACTTTCTGCTCATAATGTCACCTTAGAAACAGTTACAGAAAAGGATTAGAGTTTATAAGTGGGAAAAGCAGCACAGATGAAAATACTGAAACTTTCTACTGAAAACCAAGTTAGTGGGATAGTACCATGCAAGAGTGAGGCAGTTATAGGTGTTTACAAAGAACCCATTGAGGAGAAACAGCCAGCACAAGACAAATACAGACCCAGTGAAAGTGGGGAACCAAAGTCAGGCCCAGGAGAGGAACAAACACTGAGTTCTCACCCTAGGAGGAGAGGTTGTAAGTTAACGTAAAAGGGGATAACCCTGCAACAGACACTCTCCCAATCCTTCCTAAAATAGTTTACAGTGGTCTAATCCTTTTGTTTTTCTGTTTCATAACTAGAGAGTCATTGGTTATCTCTCTGCCCCGCAGATAACCTCACTCTATTAATATGGACTCTTAGAACATTTTTTCCATTCCCCAAGATATACTTAATGCTAATCCCTTTCTCGATTTCATCTCCAGCCAAGCTGAATTTTATGCGCCTTTGCTTGTATTGCCTCCAACCCTGTTTAAAACTTTTCACTGACTTCTCATTTTCCCAAAGATGTTCCCTGCAATCAAAAGATTTATTCTTTAAGTGAACTCCCATGGAACTAGTTTTAAAGGTTTTCTTTTCTTCTTTTTTAAACAACTGTCCAACACAGCTTCCTGTTCTGATGTTTGGGACCATTTGGAACTGTCTTGTGATTTGTGACGTCCTTGGAGAAATAACGCCTTTCTTTCCCAGAGGCTCTTCTCCTCTGACCAAGATGACCCCTACCCTTGGCTCCACTCTCGTTTTCTTCCGCCTTCATTCTGCTCTTCCCATTCTTTTCCAGCATCATCTCTCTCTCCCTCATCTGTGTTTTCTTTTCTCACAACCTCACAGACTTTTTCTCGTCTCCTCTTACTAGTCTTTCCAGCTTTATTCCTGTTTTACTTACAAAAAAAATTTTTTTTCTGAGTCGGGGTCTCCCTCTGTCACCCAGTCTGGAGTAGAGTGGCACAATCACAGCTTACCACAGCCTCAATCTCCTGGGCTCAGGTGATCCTTTTGCCTCAGCCTTCCGAGTAGCTGGGACTATAGGTGTGTTCCACCACACCCAGCTAATTGCTTGATTTTTTTTTTAAATAGAGATGAGGTCTCATTATGTTGCCCAGCTGGTCTCAAACTCCTGGGCTCTAGTGACCCTCCTGCCTCGGCCTCCCAAAGTGCTGGGACTATAGGTGTGGGCCACCATGCCCAGTCACTATTTTACTTTCTACAGTAATCAATTCTCTCCAATAAGTGTTGTCACTAGGCATTTCAGCTTTGTCATTGCCTCAGTCCTATTACCCTCTAAGAATTCCCTCTCCTTGGTGACCTATGACCTCCAATTCATCAGTCAAATGACCTTTCCCTGATTTTGTCCCTCTTAATCTGAATGGCATTTGATGCTGTTGGCCCAGTGGTACTAATGAACCATTTCCCCCTTCCTGGAATTCTCCCCATCTTCCTCTGGCTCCTCCTACAAGGAGAGGTGCTTCCTCCAGGCTGCTATCCTTGATTTCCCCTTTCTGAAAGTGACTGAGTTGCATGGCTGGCTCACTCTTAATTTTCAAGTGGGAAAAATTACAGTAGTGTATCAGTTAGGATACCTTTGGCTACACATAGCAAAACAATTAAACTCAAACTAGCTTAAACAGTAAGGACATCGATGACCTCACATAATAGGACATCTAGAAGAATTTACTTTTCAGGACACTTTGATTCAGTGGCTGAGCTGTGCCATTGAGGAAGTCAGTCTTTCCCCCCTGGCTCTACCATCTTCATGCTGGCTTTGTCCCAACTGCTTGGCTGTATGACCTGTATGACAAGCCATTCCTGGTATCACAGGTTAAGGAAACTTTGCTAAGATGTTCCCCACAAGCATTCTCCTCTCATTTCATTTTCCAGGTGAGAGGAGAATGTGCCCATGCCTAAATACTGGGGAGCAGTTGGGATTGCCCTGAGACTAATCAAGCTCATTGCAAGAGTGGAAATGCATTTGGTCTTCCCAAGGCTACACTGGGAAAGAATGAAACTGGGAATCTGAGTGTTAAATGATATAAACAGGAGGCTGTGTCCAGACTTTGGGTTCCCGGGTAACAAACTGCAGCCTGATTTAATATGCAAAGAAACAGAGACTTCGTTTAGGAGTGTATTTTTAATAAACAATCGACTGATCAGACCGTTCCCAATCAGGTGACTTCTACTTTGCTTTCCTGTTCAGCCTGTCAAAGCTCCCCACTTCCATTGCTGAGTGGAGCTCTCTGGATCTCCTGATTCTGAGTGCTGCCCTATTCATGAATCATCCTTTGCTCAAATAAACTGTTAAATTTAATGTGTCTGAAGCTTTTCTTTAACAGAAGAAAGAGCAAAATGGATGCTGGGTGGGTAACCATGAATTTCTTCTGCCAGCGCTCTATCAGTGTGACATGAGGGTTAAAGCACTTGACAAATGGTACTTATTAGTATTATTATTCTTTTTTCCCCCACTTCTTCCAAACTTTCTCTTATCCTTGTTTCCATTGCCTTAAGACCCCAATGGGGATCACAGGGACATTCCAAAACTGTGACTGTTTCTGGTATCAAGCAGAATTCCAAGGACAAGACTTACAGAGCAGAGTGGATAAAACAAAACAAGACAAAACCCTTCAAATCACAAATGTACAGCATTCCTCTTAGGGCCAACATTGGTCACGGGTGTCCTTGCAGCAGCCCCATGGGCCTCCTGCTGTGGTTGCTTTGTCTGGAGAGGAGAGGGCCTGGCGACTGTTCTCAGAGGTTCTCCTGTGGTGGGAGAGCATGGCCTGGCAGCTGGCGAGATCTCTGTCTCAATCATCATCCCCAGAGCCCTCACTTCTTTTTATTTGCTAACTCTCCAGCACTTGAAACCACATGCTTATAGCCTCAACATCCTTTTTGGCAGAGTTATCCTAAGAAAAATTGTGAGTGCAACAGAAATATTTGGAACATATTTATCTGATATAGTTTTTACTTGCCTTTAGACCTTGAATTACAAGTCTGAGCATTAAGCCTATTGCTCAGAGAAAGAGAGGTTGGTTGTGGTACTGTTTTTCATTGTCCATTCTTGGATATTGGTTTCCACATGAGAACATTCCAAGGTATAGAATATATATATATTTTAAAACAGGCCATATGGCCCAAATGCCTAGGCTTAAGAAGACACGTTCTTCCTTTTTCCCAGTTTCAGGTAAAAGAAAACAGAGGAAATAAACTCCCCAATCAGGGCCCGCTACTCACAGTTGATGACTCTGCTCTTTTCTCTGGTCTCATTGCTTTTTCTGTACTAGCATCTCTGCCTGTCTTTACTTTCTCTTTGCCTGCCATTTTTTCATCCTTCCTTCAAGACCTAGCTCAGAATTCCTCTTCAGGAAGCCTTTCTTGAATCGTTTTGGATTAAACAGAGTTATTTTGCATATAACTTCCAATTTAGGGAGAAGTTTGAAAGATGTTAGTTTTAAAGTTGTTTAGCTCTGCTATGTATGTCCACTTCTAGGACAGCAATATGGTAATTGTATAAATGACAAAATAGGTACAATTCAACCTTATTAACTGGACACTTCATTCTAATTAAATGAAGGCTTCTCTTTTGGGTACAGGAAAAAAGTGAGCAAGACAGAAGCAGTCAGACATTTATTGATTCCTTTTGAAGTGCAGTAAAACATATCAATTGTTAAAATAATTAATTAGGAGACCACTGGGCTGAGATGGCCCCAGTACCTTGGGTTCTTACATAAGCAAACCAAAATCCACCTTACTGTGTACAATAAAACAACACTTAAGGTTAGCCAGTCAATCATGAACTAACCTCTGTATGGAGGTTTTAACAATCAGAAACCACCAACTAACCTCTAACTAGGAACTTTCCATTTTAACTAGTTAAATAAATAAACACCTAATACAAACACCTAAACAAACATCTAATACAAATCTCCCCTTGTATCCCCTTTGGTGGAGTATAACCCCTTGTGATCTGTGCTGCCCAATCCCTGAATCCCTGAATGCTTAAATAAATTCACTTGAATTTTAACATGCCTAAGTTTATCTTTTAATACAATCAACCAACAAACAAAACTTCCATTGAGATACGTTGCTTCTAATGGTTCTGCTATGGACACATCACTCTGGCTCTTAAAGTTGATCAACATGGTGAAACCACATTTTTCATTAGTATTCTGAACTCGTGTAACACAACAAGTAGTATTGGTCATAAAGGCAAGAATCCTCTATTTTAGCTTAATTAAGAGTGAAACCTTATGCCTGTAAGAAAAGCAGCAACATACTGTAGTCAAGGCAGCACCCATAATACATTCATTCATTCATCTTGAGTTGAGGTCTCACTCTGTCATCCAGGCTGAAAGGCAGTGGCATGATCATAGCTCACCACAGTCTCGACCTCCTAGACTCAGGTGATTCTTCTGCCTCAGTCTCCTGAGTTGCTGGGATTACAAGTGTACAACACCACACCTGGCTAATTTTTTTTTATTTTTGTAGAGACAGGTTCTCGCTATGTTGCCTAAACTGGTCTCAAGAAATCCTCCTGCCGTGTTCCCCCAATGTGCTGGGATTACAGGCATGAGCCACCATGTCTGGCCAGAATACATTTAAATTCTTGTCACATATAAGCTTCCCATTGGAGTGCCTATTTAGGCACAGTTAATGAACATTTCCTACTCAATAAATAATTTATACTATGTATGTCTCCCAAATATCCAATTCTCTTAATCTTTTCAATATTCTCAAGAATATACTTTGATTTCATAAAAATTATGGCAAGGCACTGTCCAATTCAAAAGCTTACACCAAATATATATATTTTTTGATAAACTTATAGAATTTAGGTACCAAATTCAAAGGGAGCAGCTGAGACTGATCTAGAACAACCGAGACTGATCATGTTAGGACTCAGAACATCATAGCCCAAAGTATGGTGCTTTGGTGTGCTGATACTTTGAACTGAAGAAAATTGAAGGAAAAAAAGACTCAGAAGCAAAGTTTTTCTGACTTCTTATCCTGTTTCCTGCCCCTCTGTCCACCCCTGCTGCCTCCAAAGCAAAGCCATTCACAGAAACCTGAATTCCTCCTTCCCAAGGTGGGCCATAGAAATGAGAATTCCTCTCTCCCAAAGCAAGCTGTGGAACCTAGCAAGGGTGGGGTGCAGTGGCTCATGCTTATAATCCCAGCACTTTGGGAGGTGGAAGTGAGAGGAGTACCTGAACCCGGGTGTTGGAGACTAGCCTGGGCAACATGGCAAGACATTGTCTCTATAATAAAACTTAAAAGTTAGCCAGGCATGGTGGAGTGTGCGTGTCTGTAGTTCCAACCACTTGGAAAGCTGAGGCAGAAGGATCGCCTGAGCCCAGCAGGTGGAGGTTGCGGTAGCTGTGAGCGTGCCACTGCACTCCAGCCTGGGCGACAGAGTGAGACTCTGACTCAAAACAAAACAAACAAAAAATGTAGAAAAGTCACTCTCTCTTGAAGACCCTCATTTCAGAGGGGTCCTGCCCCATACCGGGGAAGAAGGAATGCTACCCAGAGAAGCCAAGAAGAATCTAAACAGACAGGTCTTCCTGGGGTCCCCGCCCCCGGCGCCCCTCTCTACGCCTCAGTTTACTACCCTTTGATCATATCCCTTTGTCCAATCACATGTCTACACGGCTGTCCATTCCTCATGGAACCTAACCATAAACATACACAGTTTTCTCTGGGTATTTGAGTCTTTATTTTCTGAAGGCTCCTGTATCACCTAAAACTTTGAATAAATACATTTGTTATGCTTTTTTCTTGTTAGCCTGTCTTTTGTTGTAGGAATGTCAGCCACAGCTCTTGCAGAAAGGCATACATCTTTCTGTCCCTACAGCTGTGAAAGACTGAAGCCATCAGATAGTGGTCTTTTGGCTGAGGTTTGAAAGTGCTTCTACTCCAGACATTAGTGACCAGACTAGTATTTTTGGATTGACCTTCTTCTTTTAGAAAGACTCCATCTATCATGCCAACAGAGTTTTCCAAACCTTTGCTCATCTGTTGGAACTCTCTTTCTGGAGTATTTTAAGTTTCTTTTTCCCTTAGTTAAACTCTTTATAGGAATGTGTCCTCAAGTTTTAGTATGATAGTTTTTTTCCTGCATATCTCTTCAAGGAGGCACCCTTTAAAAATTTTGATTCTGTGTGAACTTTTTCATTTGTTTACCTAAGCAGTTGATGTAATTAATCATCAATAACTTCGCGAGGCGAGCTAGTGACCATTTCATTCTACCAGTATGGACGTTCTTGGAAATGGTTGTTTTAAGCTATTGTTCATGCATAATTCACTGGAACTTAATCCTTCTGAGTATGGATGAGCATGTTCAGCAACATACTGCAAATTATTTTATACAGTCTCTTTCAAAAGTTCACGTCATAGCCTCAGTCAAATGATTTTGCTTTCTTAGTTAATCCCTGAACTTGGAGATAGGCCAGTGACAATTGGTATAAGGTTGTTGGCACATGCTTCTTAAACTTCGTGGAGTGGAATGCTGATCAACTCTTTTAAAAATTTTTTATTTTTCATATATTTTTTATTTTAGATTCGGGGGGTATTCAGGACATATTGTATAGTGGTGGGGATTGGTTCTCAAGTGGCCCATTCCTTGATGATGAACATTGTGCCCTATAGGTAGTTTAATTCTTAAACTTGCTCATGTATTTTAAGTCCAGTATTCCTGGGATCCAGGAAACAGGAACCAATATAATTTCAACAATTACTTGGTTTGCCAGAGTTGATGCTCTCTAATATCATTGTGGAAATCTGAAACAGAAATAGGAAAATATAAGAGAAAATAATTCCCCCAATCCAAATTATATTATTCTGTATTCTTTCTCAAAGCTTCCTATTCTTTTCTATCAGTGCATTTATAATAATTCTATTGATATAGTTGAATCCTTATTTGTTAATGTTCGTCTCCCTTACCCATCAGGAAGTTATAAGAGAAGAGGTATCATGTCTTTTGTTATTATTTTTGAGGTATCATTTGCCTACATAAAAATAAATCTTAAGTATACAAGTCAATACATTTTTATACCCACTCCAGAGGTGACTACCATTCTATCTTGTATCACTTTAGATTTGTCCTGCTCTTGAACTTCATGTAAATAGAAACATAGTATGTATAATCTTTTACACTGACTTTTTCACTCAACATAAACATTTTTTGAGGCTCATTCATAATTTTCTATGTCTCTGTTTTTCCTGCTGGTTTATATACTACAATTTGTTTATCATTCTCTTGTTGATAAACATTTGAGTCATTTGTTGTTTTAACCATCATCAATAAAGCTGCTATGAACACTCTTATGAAAGTCTTTTTATGACATACCCATTCATTTCTTTGGGTATATACTGAGGGTGGAATTGCTGAGTTGTAAGAAAGGCATATGTTTAATTTTAGTATATGCTGTTAAGCAGTTGTTTCCAAGATTGTTGTTCCATTGCATACTTTCCCTAGCTGTGATGGAGACTTCTGGTTGTTCCATAGCCTTGTCAGCACTTGGTGTTAACTATCTTTTTGGTTTTAGCCATTTTGTTCAGGGTACCGTGGTTTCTCATTTGGGTTTCCATTTGTATTTCCCTGATGAGTAATTATGTTGAATGAGAATCCCTCAGGATATGCCTTCTCCCACAGTCTGTAAGCAGAACTATTTGTTGGCTGAGAAGAAGTTAGTTTAGTTAAATATAAATGCAGATATAATAAAGTTTACTTTTCCTGTGTTCCACTGGTCCCGTTTATAAGAAGAACTCTTTGTTCACTCTAAAAGCAAAGCTTTTTTTTTTTTTTAAAGAAGTTTTGCCTTCAACTTCCATGACATGTGGAGAAATAATCTCACTGGAAGGGATTTTCCGTGGACTATTATATCTGGCAGATTGATTTCACAGGGTGTGTCCACTGGCTTATATATTGGCTTGGGTAATATCCCTCCCAAATGCATGTCTATCTTGAAATAAGGTCTTTGCAGACATAATTAGCTAAATTAAGATGAGGTTCTACTGGATTAGGGTGAGCCCTAAATCCGATGGCAGTGTCCTTGTAAGAAGGCCATGTGAAAACACAAAGACACACACAAGGGAAAGAAGGCCACGTGAAGAAGGTAGATACTGGGGTGATGTAGCTACAAGCTAAGAAACTCCAAGGATTCTTGGGAGCCACAGAAGATAGGGAGAGGCAAGGAAGCCTTCTTTCCTAGATCCTTCTGAGTGTGGCCCTGCTGACACCTTGATTGCAGACCTCTAACCTCCAGAACTGTGAATGATTCTGTTGCCTGAGGTCACTACGATGCTAAGAGATGGCTCTATGGAGAACTCCAAGTTCAAGGACATGGCACAGAGTCAGCTAAGAGTTCTCAGAAGTACCACATATGCACTACTATGGAAACTCTCATGGAAACAGTGGTGCTTCAGATGTGATATAAATTTTCAGTTAAATAGAATAATCTGATAATGCTTATGAGAAGAACATATTTGATAGTTCAAAATTCACTGAATACCCAAGGATTAGGTTCCATGGACTCTCAGGGGTCAATTCATTACTGTTGATGACTTTCTATTTCATTTGCCTCAAGGTAGAAAATATCTCAAGCTAGAGGCTGGGTGTAGGGGCTCACACCTGTAATCCCAGCACATTGAGAGGCTGGGGCAGGAGGATTGCTTGAGCCCAGGAGTTTGAGACCAGCCTGGCAACATAGCAAGATCTCATCTCTTAAAAAAAAAAAAAAATCAACAAATTAGTCAGGCATGGTGGCATGCCTATGGTCCCAGCCTACTTGGGAGGCTGAAGTGGAAGGCTCACCTGTGCCCAGGAGATCAAGGCTGCAGTGGGTTGTGATTGTGTTACTGCACTCCTGCCTGGACAATAGAGTGAGACCCTTACTCAGATAATAAATAGTTCCAGTTGCTTGGGAGACTGAGGTGGAAGGATCACTTGAACCCAGAAGGTCAGAGCTGCAGTATGTGTGATTGTGCCACTGCACTCTAGCCTGGGTGACAGAGTGAGACCTCAACTCAAAAAAAGAAAGAAAAAAATATCTCAAGCTAGCTAGAGTACAGCACAGTGCCTAGCACAAAAGAGGAAGTCAATAAATATTGCTTAATAAACATTGTGATAGACAGATCTCTTTCAGTAGTCAAGTGTCAGAAATCACTTCAGACTTACTTTTATCATCTTACAAAACTGTGAAGATCAGGACAAAGCTTGTTTCTAGGCTAGACCCAAAGGTTCAAAAGATGCTCTCAGAAAACTGTTTTTTCTACTTCTCATCTCCATTCTTGGGAAAATTTTCCCCCAGCACTCCTTGTAAAGGCAAAGACAACCACCAGCAGTGCTAAGTTTATGTTAACAATCCTAATGGAAAAAAAAAAAAAAGCTTCTTAAAAGCTCCAGAAAAAGTCTAGTGTGAGGCTCTGACTTATCCTGTTTGAGCACCAATCCCCGTGACCAGGGTGGTGGAGGACTCAGGGCAAGCCCGGGTCACATAATGACTGACCCACAAGCAATGAGAATGAGGCTGTTTCTCCCAAGAGACCTTGGCAGGCAATACAAACATATTCATCACTTGCCTGAGCTGTCACGTGGAGTCATCTTTGAAATGGATTGCCACTGCTGATAATTGCTCAGCACTTTTTTTTTTAAAAAATAGCCTCCCCTGAATCTCTCTAGAGGTTTCCATTCTTATACTATTCAGCAGTCAGGAGAAAGCAGGTCATTAGCAACACTCCTTTTTGGAGCAAACTTTCCTGTGCTAACTCTGTACAAAATCCAATGGGATCTCAGAAGGAATAAAGACATGAGTGGATATTTCGAGGAACAAAAGCATTAAATTGAGCCTCTTTGGCTCCTAGCGCACAAAAGACCCATCTTAAGATTGGCAGAGCAAGGTAGCATTGCAAGGACTACCTAAACTTTTGAACCCTGAATGAAATCAAGCAGGGTGATCAGTTTAAAAACAGACAGGAATCTGGGCAGGAGAATCAGATGAAGCACTACTGGGTTATTGAGAACTTCCTCTGTTTCCATAGGACAAGAATTAATGGAATGAACTTGTAAAGTATTCTTAATAAATAGAGTTTGGAATATAAGCAAGTTTACTTTATGTTTAAAAAAAAAAAAAGGAAAAAGATCGAGACCAAACTAGGCAACATTGTGAGATCCCATCTCTACAGAAAATCTACAAATTAGCAGGGTGTGGTGGCTTGCATCTGTAGTCCCAACTACTTGGGAGACTGAAGCGGGAGTGTTGCTTGAGCCTAGGAGGTCAAGGCTGCAGTAAGCCATGATTGTGCCACTGCACTCCAGCCTGGATGAGACAGTGAGACTCCAACTCCAAAAAGAAAAGAAAAGAAAAGAAGAAAGAAAAGAAAGAAAGAAAGAAAAGAAAAGAAAAAGGAATTTACAAGTTTTTTTTTAACTACTTAAGAGTTTTAAACTTCATCTCTATGGTCTTTGAGTATAGGATGGGAAACATGCCTAGTGTGGTGGCTCATGCCTGTAATACCAGCACTTTGGGAGGCTGGGGTAGGAGGATTGCTTGAGCCCAGGAGTCTGAGACCAACCTGGGCAGCATAGCAAGACCTCATCTCTACAAAAAACTCAAAAAATTAGCGAGGCATGGTGGCATGCGCTTGTAGTCCCAGCTACTTGGGAGGCTGAGGTGGAAGGATCTCCTGAGCCCAGCAGTTTGAGGCTGCGGTGAGCTGTGATCATGCTGCTGCACTCCAGCCTAGGCAACAGAGTGAGACTCTGACTCAAATAATAATAATAATAAAAAACAGAATGGGAAACAGAAGGTATCTGGCTGCATGTGGATCCCAGAAGGATGAAATCCAGTAGCACACACAAGGAGAGAAGCCTCCCCTGGGCCTGAGCTGGCAGCCATGAGGGCTTACCCACGTGCAGCCTTTTCAATGTCTACTTGCCCATTCTGTTGTCACTCCTGTCTCTACATCTGTTGTAATGGCCTTGTGAAAAAAAAAACTCATAAAAGCAATGAGTTTCTGCTATAGTGCAGCAGAAACAGACCAAAAAGATGAATTCATTCTCTGAGAGCAAGTCCTGGGAGCCCAGCGGCTACTGGCTCGAGAGAGTGACAGAAAACAGGCCTACAGGTGGCTCCCAGGCATCCTCCTGTGCCGTCTTGTTGACATTTCTCAGAGTGACTAATTCACATCATGGGCTCCCTCTTTCTCAAATGCTGCTCAGGGATCCTTGAGCTTCTGCCTGGTGACAAGAAGTATTTCTGCTATTCCAGAAATAATTTTTGCATATTGAAATGTCCATTAATTGTTGAGATTCGGGTCTGTGAAGCAATTCTAGACTGTGTCATGGCTCTGGAAAATTCTATAGCAGATATCCTTTCCCTGACTGTCTATGACTACAAAAAAAGTTTTTTTAACTTTGCAAAAGGAAATATGCTTAATTAGACAAAAAATAAAAGCCATCGATAAGTAAAAAAATCAAAGCAAGAAGCACTCATAATTCCACCTCCCTAATTAATACACTAGGTCATATCCTCTTTCATCTCCCCAAAAAGGGTTCACATAATGCAAACTATCTTGTGATTTGTTTTTTTCATTTAATAACATTCAAGTAAGAATTTTCCCATGGCCACAAATACATTACTGTAACTCTAAAATAGTAACATAGTACTCCACTTTGTGGGCAAAGCTACCTTTCTATTTAAGTTAAACAAGGTGAATTTGGTGTCATATGTTCTGATGACATCACACTAAAGCAGACATTGAAACAGCTGGTTGGAAGAGTTTTTAAATGTTTTAAATGGCTGTTTTCTTAATGGTATATCAGTGAATTGGTTTGGTTACTTCCCCCTCACCCCCCAGACTGATGACTTTCTTTTTCTTACTGCATGGACTTGATGAACCAGTAGCATTGAGGTCCTGTGTGTAGAGCCTCAATGTCCCTGAGAAGCCAAACAAAAAATAAAAGATAAGCATCTGATGTGGGTTTTCCTGCTAAGAGACAAGAGTCAGAGCTGACTGCTCGGCTCTCCCTGGGTCTTGTTTGCTGTCCCATCCATCATGTGATGCCATTAGATATGGGGAGGGGCAGTCCTGCCTGCTGTTGTCAGGCACTTTCTCCTGGAACAGACTTTATCTTGTCACTGAAATGATTGTCAGTTGTAAGGAGATTTCCTGGCAGTCATATTTAGAGGTGGTTGGTACCTTTTTGCTTCTCTTTCTTTTCTATTTTTCAATATGTAGGATGATTGTCCCTTGCTTACAGCAATATTCTGTGGCTGTTGAGGGTAGTGAGAGAGAAAACGAGAGTGTTTGCTAGAGCTTTGGGCATCTTAGGGCCTGCTCTAGAATTCTCATCTTCCCTTTCATGAGACTCAGAATGGCTGTGCTGCTCAAGGCCACAACCCTGAAACAAACAGCTGCGGAACCCATCACCCTAAGATGCAGTCATATGCCCACACCTGGGATGTATTTTGGAACGCCTGCCACTCACCAGCAAGCCCACTGGCTCTCATCTCCCTGGTCTTCGGAGTCTGCATGTTTCTAGAGAGCACCTTGGAAGGAGTCATAGTTTTCCCTAATCTTGGCCACAGAGACAAGATGATCTTCACTTACATTGGTACCTGCCCCTCTGCTGGGCACTGGCATAGGGCAGTCTCCACTTCAGGTCTGCTAAAAAACTTTGTGTCACCAAGACCTTCCATAGACTTTGTGTTGTGAAATAGATGAGTTGGCAGCAGGAGCAGGGCAGAAAGAAAATCAAGACAAGGATAAATTTAGAATGACGCCATGTGAGAGACTGGGCAGGCTCTTGGAGCCACATTTCCCCCAGAGACCTGCCCCGAGATCACAGTGCCCGTGTCCAGAGGCAGGAGTTACCCCCCGCCCCCGGTCTTCATTCTGCCGGGCAGGTCTCATCCTCTCTCTGCATTTTGTTTGCCTTACTCTGTGTTTTGGGCTGGAGTCTCACTCTGTCACCCAGGCTGAAGTATAGTGGGATGATCACAGCTCACTGAGGCCTCTACCTCCTAGGCTCAAGAGAGCCTTCTACCTCAGCCTCCCCAGTAGCTGGGACTACAGGTGTGTGCTACCACGCCCAGCTAATTTATTTTTATTTTTATTTTAGAGATGGGGTCTCGCCATGTTGCCCAGGTTGGTCTTGATCTCCTGATCTCAAGGAGTCCTCCCGCTTCAGTGTCTCCCCAAGGGCTTGGGTTACAGGCTGAGTCACTGCACCCCACCCTCTCTCTGCATTTCTAGCACCACTATCACTTTCCTTGGGTTGAATGATATATCAGCAACTGGTCCCTGATAGCTTGCTTGTGTTTTGACTGTCATTCTCGGCTCTTTGCCCCCTTTTCTGACCTTGCCCTGCCACCCTAAGCCAAAACTCCCCCCACCCCCCACCCCCTACCCCCGTTGGGGTGTCCGCCACCTCCCAAGCCACCTGCACAGACACCTGACCCTCTGCTGCCCTCTAGTGCCCAAAACCGTACGGCAGGGCCTGGATGTCGAGTTCACTCCCAGCGGGGCTGGATCCCTTTAAAGACTGACGAGAGCCTGGGGCGGTGGCTCAAGCCTGTCATCCCTGCACTATGGGAGGCCGAGGCGAGAGGACCGCCTGAGCCCAGGGGTTCGAGATCAGCATGGGCAACATGGCGAGACCTCATCTCTACAATAAATCAAAAAATCAGCCGGGCGTGGTAGTGCGTGCCAGTAATTCCGGCTACTCGGAAGGCTGAGGCGGAAGGATCACCGGAGTCCAGCAGGTGGAGGCTGCGGTGGCCGGGAGCGGCCACTGCACTCCAGTCTGGGCGACAGAATGAGACTCCAACTCAAAAAAAAAAAAAAAATTCGACGAGAAGCCAGTTCCTGCGCTAGCTCAGCGGCTCCCCATTAGGTTTGCTTGAAGTCACCCCATCGGGTCGTGGGGCCCTTCCTGCGAGGGTGTTCCCCAGGCTCTGAATAAGGCTTGATTCCTCCACAACCACTCGCCCCTGTTCCGTACATGCTTCTGAATGTGTGAAATAGAAGAGGAGGAGGGCGAATGAGTAATCATGGGAGCATAATCCCTCCCCAAGCCACACACCAAATAACAGAAATTTCCTGGGTTGTCTGACCTCCTTTTCCTATCTTGACTTTTGTCCTGAGGGAGACCGTAACGCGGAAAGGAGAGAAAGAGACGTTTATTGCACTTGCCGGTTGGGACCAATGGTTGGGAAATGCTGCATTTATGGGGTGGGCAGTTCACTAACTACTGCAGTGATTTCATCCCAAATGATTCTGAGTCTTCCATGAGAAGAGGGTGAGAAGCTCCCAGGGGCCAAAGTAAAAGGAAAACTCTGTCATCTGCAATTTTTTGGGGGTAGCTTAAGCCCCATACCCGGGTCCAGTGCTTTTCAAACTTTCGTGTACATCAAAATCTCCTGGAGGGACCGTCAAAATTCGGATTTCTGGACCCCACTTTCAAAGATTCTGACTCAGTAGGTCTGGGATAGAGCCTAAGTATTTGCATTTCAAACAAGCTCCTGGGTAATGTAAAGGCTGCCAGTCCCTGGACCTCACTTAAAGTAGTGTTCCAGCCTCTTCTAAGAGAGGATCGTGGAGATTAGTATTTATTAAAAAAACAAAAAAAAAAGGGTTGTAATTGTCTCTGATGTGCAAAGTACAATTATGCAACAAGACAGTAGTCTTCTAGACCAGGCTATTGTCTTCAGAAATAATTCTTCATTATCTAGAAACATATCCCTTCTTTTAGCACATACAAAAATACCAAACATAGGTTGGGTGCAGTGGCCCATGCCTGTAATCTCAGTACTCAGCTCGGCCTCCCAGAGAAGACTGTTTGGGCCCAGGAGTTCGAGATCAGCCTGAGCAACATAGCGAGACCCCGTCTCTACAAAAAATAAAAATAAATAAATAAATAAAATTTAGCTGGATGTGGTGGCACACGCCTGTAGTCCCAGCTACTTGGGAGGCTGAGATGGAAGGATCGCCCGAGCCCAGGTCAAGACTGCAGCTAGCCGTGATCACGCCACTGCACTCCGGTCTGGGCAACACAGTGAGATCCCCAACTCAAAAAAAAGGGGAGGAGGGACATCTCCAGGAGACGACAGGAGGAGGAGAATGTGGTTCCTGGACCTCTGCTAGCATATGATGTCATTATGCACATAAGAAAAAAAGGTGCTTTGGGACAGAAGGAAGGCAAAAGGTACTCCCTCTAGGCTGATCAATGAGAAAATGGTGCCCTTCTCCACACAGATGTGGCTCCAGCCAGGTCATGGCTTGGCACTGTGGCATGTTCAAGACACAAATAGAACAACAACGGCTAGGCCCGTCTCTTCCCTGCCACATCCCTACCTCTATATACCATAAAAGAATTAAGAAGAGTCAGGGCTAAGAGCATTTTTAGTCTGGAGACTTAGTCTACCTAAATGGACTAATTTAAAATATATATATTTTATTTTAAAGATGCAGGGTACAATTCAGAATTAGGTATACAAGTGGACATCGTACAGGTAAGGTTTATTGATTTATTTTATTTATTTATTTTTTTTGAGTCAGAGTCTCACTCTGTCGCCCAGACTGGAGTGCAGTGGCTGCTCCCAGCCACCGCAGTCTCGACCTGCTGGGGCTCCAGCGATCCTTCCGCCTCAGCCTTCCAAGTAGCTGGAATTACAGGCGCGCACTACCACGCCCGGCTAATTTTTCAAAAAAAATTATTGTAGAGAGGAGGTCTCACCAAGTTGCCCAGGAGGGTCTCGAACCCGCAGGCTCAGGCAATCCACTCACCTCAGCCTCCCAAGGCGCAGGATTACAGGCTGAGCCACTGAGCCCGACTCAGGTAAGGTTGGGGTCTCCATTTGGTGCCCACTATGCCTGGTTTGAGATCAGGTACCCTTATTGATGCTGTGTCCCTCCCTCCATCCCGGCAGTATCCTGCTACTGCCAATCCCTTTCTTATAGTTAAATGGACTATTTAAATGACCAGAATGCACTCAACTTTAGGCCAAGATAGACATATGATTAAATTTTTAATTTTTCCTGCTTGGAGAATAGGGGTTTGGGGAAAAGGTCAGGTTGGTGCTAGGCTAGAATTTCTGGTAGATGATTGCTTCCAAAGATGACTGCAACGATGCCTCCCAGCCCTGTGTACACAGCTCTCTGCAATAGAGCTTGGCTACTCCTCCTAGTCAGAGAGGGAGTCGGTTTCCCAGCCCTTGAATCTGTGCTTGGCCATCTGATTTTTTTTGGCCAATGAGATTTTAGTAACTATGAAGCAAGCAAAGACTTAAAAAGTGCGTGTGCCCCTGGGCTTGCTTTCTCTTTCATCTGGGCGGGGCACCAGGTGCAGAGAAGCCTGCCTGAGATGCACAAAAAGTCCCGCAGGAGCCACTCAGCCCAAACCCATGCTCTAAGAGACTGCAGTCCCTACCATTCCCTTGAGTTTCTGTCTTGAAAAGATCAAGGCTGCCAAAAGAATTTATAGTTTGTTCCAGCCAACACCTGGAGGCAAGCCCCTGACCTCACTTTCTCAGGGCATTTATTTAAGAAGAGAGGAGAGAGAAGGAGATAAACCAAGCTTACAATGGTGAATCCTGCCTCTGTCCCTTTGAGGTGTGTATGTATCTCCTAAAACTCCAAATCCGTAGGCCATTCCTTTAAAATGTAATTGCCAGGAAGATTTACTAGACTTTTCACACCAGAGTCTAGTAAAGCAATGACAAATGG
This sequence comes from Carlito syrichta, assembly GCF_000164805.1. Lineage (NCBI taxonomy): Eukaryota > Metazoa > Chordata > Mammalia > Primates > Tarsiidae > Carlito > Carlito syrichta. The sequence continues at coordinate 126,627 of NW_007232346.1, forward strand.
CTGCTTCAAGGTGAATCTTTTTAAACTTTCCCTTTGATGGGGGCAGTTTGTTAAGGTGATTGGTGGTGGTCTGCCCCTTGTCATCACAGAGGGCAGGAAAGCACAGGTACTGTCAGGTGATAGACAGCAGAGAGATGGGTAGGTTAGTCATATGATTGCTGCCATGGTGATGGGGTCTGTCTGTGTCACAGAAGGTAGGTTAACTTGTTTACAAAACAAGCTGGGGAGGCGGTTGTTAAGCAATTACTAATTCCTTGGCTAGTGACTAGGGGGTAAATTAAAGTGAACTGCTAGAAAAACATGACAAAGCTAAGCAATGTTAAAATGGCTGCTCATTGGCTATATTGACTCCATATTATTTCAAATTCACCTACATTTTTGGGTGATCTATTACATAGCAAGAGCTGACTGGTAGGATTTTAAATGTTTTTGTTTTCCCCCTGCAAGCTCATGCTAGAGCAAATTAAATTTGTGACTCCATTTCACTCATGATGATTATAAGATCCTAATTAAAAGTGTGCAAACCAAATCAACCAGGGGGGTTAGATTGCGTAACAAAATGCATGGCAGATGGATTTTTTTAAATCATGAAATTGTACTCTGGGCTAAACACAGTCAAGTTCACTAAGGAAAGTAAATATCTACTCTACAGATGAAATGGACTTGGCAGCAAGCTAAGCACTTCAGGTGTCTGGCTTAGTACGTCTGGGCTGCTATAGTAATATTCTACAAATTGGATAGCTTATAAACAACAGAAAGTTTTTTCTCACAGTTCTGGAGGCTGGAAAATCCAAGATCAAACCACCAGTAGACTCTGTCTGGTGAGGGCTCTCTTCCTGGTCTGCAGATGGCACCTTATCACTGTATCCTCATGTGGGTTTTTAGATGAGGGCTAAATCTCATTCACCTTCATGACCTAATCACCTTCCAGAAGGCTCCATCTCCTAAATTACCATGACCTTGGGCATTAAGATTCCAACATATGAATTTGGGGGGGACATAAACATTCAGACCATAGCAGTGCCTGTCTATTATATTCAATTATCTCAACATTTCTTAAAGATTCTTACAGTTATAACACCTTGTTCTTTGTAACCAGATGCAGAATGGATGACAGTGATGATGACTAAATACTATCAACCTGTTACTAGTATGTGCTAATTTGCCAATGGCTAGCTTGAAAATTAGAGTGGTCTTCAGGTTCTCCCAAATGAATGGCTGTTCTAACACCCCTGCATTTAGAAGTGCTTTCAGGAGTGGCTACAAAGGATAGAGCTGCAGAGAATGCAACGGGACTTGCATGTTGCTGCATCGTCATTTGTTTCATATCACATAGAAAGAAAAAAGATGCAGAAGCTTGGTATGGCCTGACTGATGTCCATGTCTGCCAACAAAGAGACAAGAAGCATTGCCTTGGTGCTTCCTGGTTCTGTGCTAATCAATACCTGAGCATGTTTGTCATTTTCTACCAGGCTGAGTATGAGTCTTATTACTTCATATTGTTCACATTTTACTGTAGCTGAGATGGCCTTAATTATTATATTTTTTAGCAAAATTTACAAATACAGTAAAGTCAACTAGCTTCATTGTGAGTTTCATAAAGATTCTTGAAATGTTCACTCATAACTGATTCAGATAAAAATATGTCCCTGGGGTTGGCCTCGGCGGCTCAGCCTGGAATCCCAGCACTTTGGAAGGCCGAGGTGAGTGGATTGGCTGAGCCCGTGGGTTTGAGACCAGCCTGGGCCACTTGGCGAGACCTCATCTCTACAATAAATAAATAAATTAGTTGAGTGTGTTGGTGTGCATCTGTATTTCCGGCTACTTAGAAGGTTGAGGCAGAAGGATCACCAGAGCCCAGCAAGTCCTGGGACTTGATAACCAGGTGGAGGAAAGAGAAGGTGATGGTGATAGATGGAAATATCTGAACTGCCCTGAGGTGCTTATAGACTTCTGGGGGGGAAAAATCTTTATTCATGACCTGGAAGATCAGTGCATTGATGTAATTTATGAAATCAACTAAGAATGGAAATGTTAGCAACATAGATGAAATTGAAGATGCAAGAATCCTAGATTTTTTTTTTTTTTTAAGAAGTTGTTTTCCACTTCAGGAAAGATGTGAACCAAAATTCAGAAGGCATACTGATCTGAAATGCTGACCCTGTCGATGGGAAAACCCCCAGAAATTGGCAAGGACAGTAGAATCTTAATACACTTAGGCATTGGCATAAAATGCACAATTTGTAGAGCATTTGCTTTCTGTTTAGAAAGATTCTTTATAGCATCACTAAAATGTTCACTACATTCAAAATGGAAAGTTATATTTGTAGAGTGTCATTTTTCATGATTATGCTACTCTGTATGTGTTACAAAGACTATTCACCTAGCACACATTTTATGAACACCTGTTATTTTCCAGCTACTGTGCTGAGTGGGAGAAAAACTGAAAACAGATTGTTGTTGTGTAGTATAACAAGTGCTAGAATAGAGTCAGGTAAAAAAACAAAAACAAAAACGAAACAAAAACCTCTGTGGGAGGAAAAAATGCCTTTGTATTCATTCCATTTTAAATCTCTTACAAACATGTGAACATATCAAGCAATTATTTCGTTTTGCAGTCAAGGAAATTGAGGCACAAAAAAGTCGATTTTCCATCACTAACATTAATCCCACTGTCATCATCATGTATAATTATTGAGCATTTGCTAAAAGCTTGGGCTTGACACTTATGTTCTCATTTAATGTTTACAGTAATGCCCATGGTTGTAAGAGGTTCATTCATCCAGCATTGGTCACCTATTGTTACCTAGGTACTTGAGTAAAATGGTTACTCAATTAAATAGATTTAAACTGTATTTAAACAATCCTAAGCTTTCTTCTAAAAATGTAAAAATCAAGGCAAAATAATATTTGCTACAACTTTTGTTATGCAAGACAGATCCCGGAAATAATCAAGACTGATGACTCCAACAGCATTTTTTTTTTTTTTTTTTTGAGTGTGTTATTTAACACAAGGGTGAATGAGATGCAGTCCTTGAAAGAGTTTTAAACCTCATTTATAAATTACTTGCACAAGACACTGGAGCTGGTAAAGGCAAAGCTGGGATTTAAATATAGGTGTAAGTCAGGCATGGTGGCTCATTCCTATAAGCCCAGCACTTTGGGAGGCTGAGGTGAGAGGAATGTCTGAGCCCACGGATTTGAGACCAACCTGGGCAACTGGGTGAGACCTCATCTCTACAGTAAATCAGAAAATTAGCCAGGTGTGGTGGTGCGTGCCTGTAGTTCCAGCTACTTGGAAGGCTGAGGCGGAAGGATTGCCTGAGCCCAGCAGGTCGAAGCTGTGGTGGCCGTGTGAGTGCTACTGCACTACAGCCTGGGCAACAGAGTGAGACTCTGACACAAATAAATAAATAAATAAATAAGTAAATAAAAAGGTCTGTGTGGCTTTAGTACTAGTGTCCATCCCATATTCGCTGATATATTCACTCACTTGCTGTGTCAAGTTCTAGGCTAGTGACATAGCCAGGAAGTCACCAACTGCCACACAAGTCAGAAAGTGGCTTCAGTTCTCCCATGCCAGTCCAATGCTCTTCGTCTCATACCAGTGCAGCCCTTGTGACCTCAAATCTGACAAACCCTATGGGGGAAGATGATGTGGGAAAGATGATGTGGGATTGGGCTCACCTGGTTCTGAGGACCCTCCCAGAAATGAGCAACCCTTCCCCAGCCTGACTGAGAGCCCACCAGCCACATCCCCTCCCACTGCTGGAGAGGAGCACCCAGTCTAGCCCTCATCCCTTGCTTTTTTCCCTGGGCTGCCTACAAGACGCTAGGGATTTACTGTGGGCTTTTCTTATTTATTCTTGTCTCCTTGAGGTTTTGCTTATGTGTACTTTCTAGTTTCCAAAGTGCTGCAAGATATATTGTCTTTTTTTTCTTCCCAGCAGCTTACTGCAGAGCTGCTCACAGAAACAACACATTTGAAAAAGAGGTTGCTATAGATGTCGCATGCTCTTTAATTTAGCATTTGTCCTTGTTTATGTTGTTAGAACCATCAGTCTTGACCGCTGGGATTTTTCTTGCCTGTTGAAGGTTGTAGCAAATATTTTTGCATAGGCTTTTATATTTTTAGAGGAATATTTAGGGTGGTTTAAATACAGTTTAAATCCATTTAATTGAGTAAGCATGTTAAAATCTATTGAAGGGTAACCATCAATAATGGAATTTCCCAGGCTAAAGGCAGAGGGGATGGCAGGGATGAATGAAGCAGTCCTTGCCCTCTGTGAGACTCCGATTAATTGGAAGAGAGGATGTTTAGTGTAGTTAATTGAGATCTGGGGTTGGCCAATTTTTTCTGAAAAGGTTAGATAGTAAATGTTGTAGGCTTTGTGGTCGATCTGTTCTCCGTCACAACTGCCTAACTTTGCCTTTGCAACATGAGAGCAACTATAGACAATAGCAAAAATAAAAAAAAAAAAGAGCATGGTTACATTCCAATAAAACTTTATTTACAAAAACAAGCAGTAGGCCTAATTTGCCCAAGGGCCATTGTTTGCTGACTCCTGGTTTAGACTAAATCTCTACCATCATGACCATTCATTTGACCATCCTGGCTCTGTCTCTCACCGTGGAACTTTGGGCATTCCACTTAATCCTTCCACGTCTCAGATTTCTCATCTATAAAGTGTGGAAAAGAAATAACAAATGCCTTATGGGATTGTTCTGAGGTTGAGTGAGATGGGGATCACTTAGAGCAGTTGCTGATTACTGGTAAGAACTCAGTGATGTTAACAATTACTTTTAAACCAGAAACCCAATCAGAAGCCTCTTTGGCAAGGGCACACATTAGTGATGACAGCTATAGAAGCAGAGAAAAGGAACCTTAAACGATAAAACATTGCAAACAAATTCTCTTTGAAGTGAGAAACTTAGGTAAGGCCCTCTTTAAGAGGGGTGCAAAAACTAGATAGGCTTTCACTGACTTGCACTGTCTCCCAAGTCAAACACGGCTGACTTTTTGCTCCCATCATGACTTGTGAAAACCTCAGTTAGGATCTTTGGAAGTTCTCACTACAAGGGTCAATACCTGTCCCCATTCCATGGGGAGGCCCTCTAGAGCAAGTGTGGTGTTCTTTTCTTCTGGGATCCCAGGACCGGCAAGACTGTACCATGTCAGGTGACTGGGTAAGTGTCTAGAATTCCATATAGGTAAAGAAACAGTTATGTTGTAGCAACCCCAAGCTCTACAGAGCCAGTCCAGTTTATTTATTATTATTCTTTTTTAAAAATCAGAGTCTCACTGTGTCACCCAGGCTGGAGTGCAGTAGCACAATCACAGCTACTTCAACCTTGACTTGTTGGGCTCAGGTGATCCTTCTGCCTCAGCCTCCCAAGTAGGTGGGACTGGAGGCCGTGCTACCATGCCCTGCTTATTTTTTTACTTTTTTAAAATTGTAGATACATGGTCTTGCCCAGTTGTCCAAGCTGGTCTTGAACCCCTGGCCTCAAGCAATCCTCTTGCCTCAGCCTCCCAAAGTGCTGGGATTACAGGCATGAGTCATTGCATTGTGCCTGACCTCCAGTCCAGTTTAGAGGGTGTCTTGAAAGGATCCTCCAAAAATGCTGCTAACAACTTCCTCCTTTTGCTGCAGCCCCTAACTCACATCTTCAACATCCTCTGAATGTTTGTTGCCATCCTTTCTGAGGGGCAAAGACTAATCCCTGTAATGCTTACAGGATGTTCTTGAATAACTCATTGCCCTCTGATTATTAAATAAATAATCTTTTACTCATAGAAATGAAAAAATTATCACTCTAAAGCTGGACAATCTGAGCCTAGCAATTCTGTGGCAGATGGAAGCCACGCCACTGTGCAGAGACCCAGACAAACAAAGCATGGGCCAGTCAGACAGCCAGTTCTCCACACATGCAGTAGGTGCTCTCTAACGCCTTTCTGGCAGAGTGTGGAAGGGTAGTGCCAAGTGGGGACTCAGCTAATAGGCGCAGATCAGTGGACCCCGGTGCCGGGTTCTTGTCTTATTTGAATTGTTTTTGAATGCCCAAGGAAGGGCAAGCCAACAAACCCTGCAACATAATGTGCCTTAGTCTTGGCCAAATGCACTTTAACTGTCTGTCTCTGTTTTGGTGAGTCATTCCAGACAGAAGGAGGAGGGGAAAGAGAGGACAGAGAGGGACCTCTTGACGAAGACTGCAGAGGAACTGGGGTCACCATATCTCAGTTTTTGACGCAACCTAGGCATTGCTGTTCACTTCTGGCTGTGCCACAGAATCAGAAATGTGGCAGAAGGGAAAAATGAAGGTCTGGAAGAGGAAGAACAAGACTAACTTATACCAGTCCATAGGCAAGCCTAGTGCTAGATGCTGATACCCATGATCACATTGAATGCCCATAAGAAGCCTGGGTCTTTCCCACCAGAGCACTTCTCTATCCCAAATCCTAGATATGAAGGCAATTACCAAGTTTTATCAACCTCCACCAACTTCTAAGAGGTTCTGTCAATGGCTCATACTGTCTCTCAAAGCAGCCAGTACTTGCTAACTTGCTATGTTGGCTTTTCTTAAACTCAGCATTCTTCTCTTTCGCCACAGAACCTTTGCACATGTTGGTTCCTTTATCTGGATCTGGCAGATTTCCCTGGCTCTCCGCCCTCTAGTCTTTTATTTAGATAACTCAATATCTGGATCTCAGTTCAAGTTTCCCTCTCTCAGGAAAGCCTTACTTAACCCTGCAGTATAGGTCAAGTATCTTGGTTACAAGCTGTGTTTCTTCTTTTCAGACTTCTTATCTCAGTTAAAAATTACATGCTTATTATTGGTAAGTATGAAGGGGACTCCCCCCAAAATGGAATTATCTTTTAGAGGGCAGACCCCTTGTAGTACAGGTTCCCCCCTCTAGGTAAGTGTTCTAGGAACCCATCTGCATCAGTGTACCAGCTAGCATTGTTGTGAGAAGGATGGGTTTGGCTTCACTGAATTTTTTTAAAAAGATTCTTCCTGGGTGATTTAGGAGTGTATCTGCCTAAACCACACTGAGGGTTCAACAGTTTTTGCTAAAAAATGGCATGATCCCGTACCTTACCCTCCCTATTCACCCAGTCTCGCCCTGAAATGTTTTGCCAATATGAAAGAGGGGAAACAAAAAAACAGCAGAAGCACTAAAAGGCATCAAAATTAATGAGTTCAAAAACTGTTTTGAGCAGTGGAGAAAGCATTCAATAGGTATATTGCATCAAACAGAGAGTACTTTGAAGGCGACTGAAGTTTAAACATATAATCATAAATACACAACTCTCTAGAAATAAATTCCAGTTTTGGGGGTTCCCCCTCGTAGTCTATGTAGTGAGCATTTTATCCCTGTCCTTAGCACATTTCCTGCCTCTGGAGCCAGACTACCAGGATTTAAATCCTGTTGCCAAATTCTACCAGGTGTATGACTTTAGATAAATTACTGCATCTCTCTAAGCCTCAGTTTTTGTATCTATAAAATGGAGATTAGAATAGTGACAACCTCATGAGTTGCTGGGAGGATGAAGTGAATGAACACATATGAAACCCTTAGCACTATGCCAGGCCCTTAACCAATGCTCCATAAACGCTGGTTATCATGATTATGGAAACATTCCATAAGCACTTTCTGAGGCACTCATGTTGCTGCTTCTCCTTGGATTTTTTGGGGGGGGTTTGAGTTGGAGTCTCACTCTATCACCCAGGCTGGAGTGCCATGGCACACTCACGACCACCCCAGCCTTGACATGCTGGACTCCAGCATTCCTTTCCACCTCAGCCTTCCAAGTAGCCAGAACTACAGGCGCATGCTACCACACCCAGCTAATTTTTGATTTATTGTAGACACGAGGTCTCGCCAAGTTTCCCGGGCTGGTCTCGAACCCACGGGCTCAGGTAATCCACTTGCCTCGGCCTCCCAAAGTGTTGGGATTACAGGCTGAGCCACTGAGCCCAGCCTTCTCCTTGGTTTTGACACTTGCTTGGATTCCTGCTTCCAGTTGCTTCTGACTTCTTGATTTTCGCCAACTGGTTTTGCTGTCAGAATGGCTAGTGTCTGGCTGATTTTTCTCTTCAGTCCTGGACCCTGTTTACCGTCCCAAGCTAACTTGGAGATCACTAGCCCTGGCTCTAGTCCAGGCTGTGACCACAGCTCCAGAAGAAGGGAGAGGGAGGTGACAGTGAGGAGGCAGAATTTGGATGTATCCAGCTCTGACCAGGCAGTGCTGCCATCCACAGACTGGAACTGAGTGACAGGCAGAGAGCTGACAGGCAGATCAATATTCCCAAGCACTCCAAAAATCTGCTCATGTAATATTTTGTCACATCCCTCGCCACCACATCACCACCAATCTGGGCGACATTCTGTCAGTGTTTACTGCTCTGGACTGGTGACTTAAGCCTTTCAGTCCTGAAAAAAGCACTAAGAATAAAGTTGATGGTGTGTCTTCCTTTTGTCTTTTTTCTTCTTTTCTCTTTTATTTTGAGTAGGAGTCTCATTCTGTCTGTTGCCCAGGCTGAAGTGCAGTGGTATACTCAGGGCAACCACAGCCTCAACCTGCCGGGCTCAGGTGATCCTTCTTCCTCAACCTTCCATGTAGCTGGAACTACAGGCATGTGCTACCATGCCTGGCTAATTTTTTGATTTATTGTAGAGACGAGGTCTCGCCAAGTTGCCCAGGCTGATCTGAAACTGGACTCAGGCAATCCTCTCGCCTTGGTCTCCCAAAGTGCTGGGATTACAGACTTGAGCCACTGCACCCAGCTGGAGTATCTTCCATTATAATTATTCTCCTACTGTTGGGTTAGGGTTACATTTTTTGCTCCATCAGATTTTTATTTTATTTCAAATTAGTTTTTTATTACAAAAACAATATAAATTACACAATTAATATTCAAACTTATCAGAAGCTTAGAAAGCTTATTAAAAAGCTTCTCTATAACTTACATATTCTGGAAGGCATCCACACAATATTGTATGTCCTTCTAGAAAAAGTTTTATGTTATTCACACAAAAATATACATCATACATCCCTTTTTACACAAATGATATGCATATTGCTCTGCACAAGGACACTTCTTTTAATGAAGCTGTATCTTTGTCTCATTTTAAAAGACAAATAGAGATGGAAGGAGAAACAAAGACATTCAAAATATCACCTGTCAACCTGTGCTGATTCTTCTAACATTATTGATATATGACTCATTCTTCCCAAGGTAATAAAATTCTGTTCTTTCAGAAAAGGTCATTTTAAAACCAAAGAAAAAAATTGGTCTTAAATAGGGATTTAATAGTATCTGTACACAGTAGACACTTACCAAATGTTAGTCATTGTTACAGCCATTGTCGTTATCATTACTAGTATATTCTAGAAAGGAAGGCTCCCCAGAAGAGCTGATGACTCCTTCCTCTGTGCCACTGCTGATCCTTGCGTATACACTGTGGTCACATCTATAGTTCTAGATTTCTTTGTATTTGCTTCTTTTGAATATGATTACTTTTTCAAGGCCCCACAGACTCTCTAGTACCTGGGATATAATAGACAGTCAGTCTTTTCACTCTTGCTGTGGTTTGAATGTCCCCTGAAAAACTCATGTTGAAATGTAATATCCATTATAACAGTATTAGGAAGTGGGGCCTTTAAGAGGTGATTAAGTCATGAGGACTCTACCCTCACAAATGGATTAATGCCATTATCTTGGGAGTGGGTTTCTAATAAAAGAACGAGTTTCCTTTCTCTGTCTAATGAGCTGGTTTGCCCTTCCATCATGGGATAATACAGCATAAAATCTTTGCTAGATGATGGTGCCATGTTCTTGGACTTCCCAGCCTCTAGAATTGTAAGCTAAATAAACTGTTCCTTATAGATTAGTCTGTGGCATTGTGCTACAGTAGCAGAAAAGACAACTTTCAATCTCCTTATAAACATACTCTATTCTGAAATATAAACAGCAGCCAAGGACCAACAGACTTGCGGAAAGCTAAGATATAGGACTCAGGAAACAGGGAACCCAACACAGGAAAGAGATGAAGGAAATAACCAGAACAATGGAATGAGTTCTAACATAACAGTTTTGCAGCAGACCAAGAAGACAGAGGATGTCTCCAAGGAAAAAGTGCAACTTATAGGTTACCTGAAGGTTTTGACCACGTTGAGGGGAACTTTACAGTTTTGTAAATGAATCTGGCTATAAATTAATGTTAAGTACATAAAAGGGAATAAAAAATAGCACAATCATTAACTTCAAGGAAAGCAAAAAGTTCTACAGGAAAGAAAATTAAATAAATAATGCTTGTGCAGTCATAAAAATGTAAACACAAAATAGTACTTTAACCAAAACTTGGGATATAAATATAATTGGAATATCCCAGAAAAGATTAATTGAAATGGCAGAGAAGTACAAGAAAGCTCATCTTCTAGAGTATGAAACCAATAAATAATGTCTACAAAATTGAAAAAAGTAGAGCAATATATATGTGTAAAGGCATATTAGTTGGTATTGAAGCTTCTCCAAAAAATAAAAATAGAATTATTATATGTTTAAGCAATTCCAATTCTGAGTGCATATCAAAAAAATTGGAAGCAAGATTTTAAAGAGATATTTTCACACACATATTCATTGCGGCATTATCCACAAAAACCAAGAGGTAGAAGCAACCTAAATGTCCGTCAACAAATGAATAGATAAAGAAAACGTGGTAGGCGTGTGTGTGTGTGTGTGTGTGTGTGTGTGTGTGTGTGTATGTGTGTGTGTGTATGTGTGTGTGTGTGTACATACACATATATATCATGGACACAAAGGTCTCTCATAATGACCCTATTTTGAAATGTTGAGACTGCTGTAGAGCTTGAGAGGATGTCAGGTTGGAATGGGTGCTTCTTGTGACAAAACAGGAGAAATAATTACCCTCCAGCTTCCCAGCTGACAGCACTATGGAAACCAAACCAGTGACCTGCCTCTGGTACCCCGTGACTAATGTGGATGCAATTTGAAAAGGCATAATTTTGCGGAAAAAAATTCAGAACAATAGTAAAATTAAACTTATAAAAGTTTTCATATAATTTTTGTCCCTAAGTGTTTAATATCATTGTTTTTTTCTTTTTGCAGAAATCCAGGACACTGAGGCTTAGGACCCCGACTATTCAGAATTAAACATCTCAGACTTTGAATATTACTGATTTGTGACAAAGCAGAGAGCCGAGCAAAAGTAGGACTTCTAGTTTTGTACTGCAATGGAAATCAAAACAAAAAACAGTGACCGGCCCTGCACTGTGGGATAGATTTAGGTCCCTAATTGGTGCCGCCGAGCTGTCTTCCACACTCTGATTGCCTTTGACCTCCAGGCTCTAGAGGTAATTTGAAAACAGATGTTTTGCTATGGAAAGTTCTGCTTTTGGAAACATGGCCAAACTTTTGATATGGGAAAATTTTGCATCTATTACTTGATAATTCCCAATGCACATCATAAAACCCCCACAATCCAGGCACTTTAGCTCACCCCACCAAAAACAAATAAATTAATTAAAAACAACAAGGGCGGTTTATTTCCCACAGTAAGTTGAGAGAAAGAGAAATCAGAAGAACTATAACTTCCAGAGGCAGGACAGAAGTTTTCATTTCACTCATTACCCAGAAGGAAGCCTTTCCTCTCACTCCCTGGGAGCTGCTGATCCAGCTGTCAGGTTCTAGGACACTGATTTGGGGAGTTGTTCACCAGGGGATAAGGGTGTTAGGAGTTAATGGCTCTCTCTTCTGCGTGTTACAGCAAACTGATCCAGGGCAGATGGGTCCAGCTTCCTTTCTCTTCTTAGTGGTAAGGCAACTGGAACCTTGGCCAGTTTAGGAGGGAGCCTGGCAGCCACCTTCTTTCTCACCTACAGGAATCACATGGGGTGCTCTTATCCTTTGCTGCCAACAGCAAAGATGATGAAAGCCTGAGATTTAAGTTTTATCTTAAACTGAGGACTCTCCTTTTTGCCTTGAACCTTGGTCACTTGCTTTAGTCCCTTTACTGTCATTTTGCACACAGCAATATTTCTCAAATTTGACTAGCATCTGTATCACATGAAGGGCTTGTTAAAGGACAGACTGTGGGGCCCCACCCAGGGTGTCTGATTTAGTAGGTTGGGGGGTAGGTACCTTAGAATCAGCATTTCTAACAAGTTCCCAGGTGATTCTCTTGCTGCTGGTCTGGAGAACCATTGGCCTAAAGTTTCAGACACAATGCCAGTTTAAGATAAAGCAATTTCTTTTACAAAGTGGGTATCCCTGGGCCTCTAGCTGGATGCTTTCACAACTTTCACTCTGACTCCTAAGAAGAGTAATAAAATTATTAAATGTTTTGTACTGCAATGGAAATCAAAACAAGATGATGGGTCTTATGTGGTGACAAGACAGAACTCAAGGCATTTTAGCTTGGAGAGTAAGAGACCAAAGAATCTGAAGGAAGAAGCTGGCCATGTGTCTTCGGCAGAGGGTTAACAAGGTGTAAGAAGCAGTGAGGGAGGGCTCAGCAGACCTGAGGAAGGATTTTCAAGCTGCACAGACAATTAAGCAAGCACGCTGTGGAAAGCTGTGGAAATCCTATCCCCAGAGACCTTTAAAAGCAGAATCAATGACCCTCTCACTTGGTTGACTTGAACCTGAATGAAAATACACATAACTGGAACAGTCACAATTGGTTTGCCCTTCACTCTCTTCCAGGAACTATGCTAAGTGCCAAATATTATTTTATTTTCTTCTCATAACAACTCTACAATGTTGGTGCTAGTATTATCCCCATTGTACAAACAAGGAGACTGAGGTCTCAAGGCCTCTTGCTCACACCTCTGGGAAGCAATAGAACTTGAATTCAAATCCACATCTATATGACTCCCCATCCCACTTTCTAGTAATGCCTGAAGCTATAATTAGGTTATAATTAGTTTAATTCTAGGAAGCTATAATTAGAGTCATTCTCGTCGCAGTAGACTGAGAGGAGAAAAGGTTCCCATAACTGAAGGAAAGACACATAATCAATACGTTTTGACAGGTTGTGGGTGAGGGAGGTTGGGTAAGGAGTGTGGGAAGCACAAAGACATTAGCCAACCCCTGGGAAGCAAGGGAACCCGGGGAGCGGAGTACACTGAAGAGGATGGAGAGAATGGAAATAAAGCTATAGTATTTGCAAGAGCACTGTACGTACACAATGCATTCAAAACTGATTGCTTCTCCTTTATTCCCCATCACAAAAAATGGCATCACTATCTACCCAGTCACTTAGGCAGAAAACCTGGGAGTCACTTTTGTCTTCTTCTTCTTGCCCACTCTCTAATAGAAAACAAGTTCCAGGGTGGTATTTGCTGTATTCCCAGTACCCAGCAAGGTGCCAGGGGTGTCACTCCCTGTTTAAATCCTATCAGATCCTCATAGTTCTCAGAAGCTAGTGAGATGGAGCAGGGAGCCCACTTAGGGGCCTACCAGCACTCTTTTCCTGCAAGTATGGAAATAAAGGAAAATCTTGGGTCATTCCAGGCACATAGTTAGCCTGAAGAAGTCAATGAGCAACCTGATAAACAACAAGGTAATCACAGCTTTAAGCAATAGCCAAGGAGGTGAGTCACACAATGTTTGGTTTCCTACAAAAACTAAAGATAACAACATATGTCCCTGAGTTGGTTTTCACAACCTGGACATCTCTACCAGATGGCAAATGTCCACTGCCATTACATAGACCTCAGATAAGAGAAAACAGAGGAATGAACTCTATCATTTTTTGTTCTACATTTCTTCCTAAGGGTCTAGAGAGAGTCACGCCCATAGGACAAGCCTTAACATTCCTTTCTGTTAGCCCCAAGTTTAAGATGAAGCCTCATGTCCTTAGCCAATTGCAAATCAAAAAATCTCTGAATCTACCTGTGACCTGTCACCCACTTAAAGATATCTCATCATTTTGGAAGAAACAAATGTATAACTTCCCTGCTTTGATTTACAATTTTGCCTGTAACTTCTGCTTACCTAAAATATATCTCTGTCCTTTAAAACTCTTGCTTGTGGCCGGGCTCGGTGACTCAGCCTGTAATCCCAGCACTTTGGGAGGCCGAGGTGAGTGGATTACCTGAGCCCGTGGGTTCAAGACCCACCTGGGCAACTTGGCGAGACCTTGTCTCTACAATAAATCAAAAATTAGCCAGGCGTGATTGTGCATGCCTGTGGTTTCAGCTACTTGGAAGGCTGAGGCAGAAGGATCTCTGGAGCCCAGCAGGTCGAGGCTGCGGTGGCCGGGAGCATGCCACGGCACTCCAGTCTGGGCGACAGAGTGGGACTCCAACTCAAAAAAACCCCAAAAAACCCTTGCTTGTAAGCCACTGAGGTCTAAAATGTTAGCTGGTCAATTATCCTGGGTTGGCATCCTGTAAATTAATACCTTCTTTTCTCTTGCTGCAACGCTCAATGGGTGTTTGGCTTTACCACACTGGGTGAGTGGACCCAAGTTTTGCTTAGGTAAATTAGTGTTCCTTTGCCAATACACAGGTCCTTTGTGACCTGCTTCCCATTTAGCCTTTTCTCCTGTCTCTCTACACCTACTGCTTCACCTACTGAAACTCTTCCTTGCTGCTCTCAATGTCCCATGTGCTGCGGTGAGCCTGTTACTACCTGGAATCCTCATAACTACTTGACGTAAACCCATTCCTCAATCAACTACCACTTAATTCTTCAGGACTCTGCTTAGATGTCCCCTTCTCCAGGGCATTTTCTTGGATCTTAGTCTAACTCTATACCTCTAGGCCCCTCTTCTGTGTGTCTATCTCTGCCTGAGCATGTCCTCAGTATGGCATTCATCGTTTTTTTAATCTTCTTCTTGAGGCTGATTTTTTTTCTCTATCCTCCAAACATAATACAATGCCTGATTACATAGCTTAAGAAGTATTTAGAGAATTGACTTAAAACTCCAAGAATCAAGCTGTCCTCAACACTTCCATATCATACACCTCACAAACTTGGGGTTGAGCAGAGTATAACAGGACAAGACCAGATTTATTTCACGAGCATGTAGAGAGCACCCGCTTTGTGACTGGGAATGAGATAGGTAAGGAATGAGCCTTTCCAGCAGGGAACTCCTGTTCTAATGGGGAGGACAAGCCACACACACAGCTGAACATTCTCATGGGACAGACAAACTCTAAAGGCCCTATTTCCTCCTCCAGGGAAATTTTTCCCCTCCTGGGGCCTGGAAGTGGAACTTGTGCCAACCCAGTTCCTGCATTCCACCGGGGCACCCTCCTAGATCCACAAGGAAGGAAGAAGGTGTGCCTGGGAATTGGCCTCAGAGGACATTCAAGGCTTTGTACTTTCACCACTACAGTATTCCATACTTTCAGATTATATCCAGAGATGAGTGTGTGAGTCCTGCCTTTGGCTCAGTATCTTTAAGACATCTCAGGGCCCTTCTTTCAGTCCCTGAACAGAGGTCACTAAAGGTGAGCAAAGCAAAGCTCCATCCAGGTATCTACAACTAAAGAAAATGTCTCAAGGCTGTCTAGCTTCAAGCCTGATGATAATGGAGGCAATCTTAGTGTTTCTCAGGCTCAAATCTGGCAAGAGACCCAAATCTGTGCTCTAACACATCTAGATTCAAAGAAAAGTTCACATTATTTGTTCTCTGATATTTCTGTAGCCCAAGGGGTAGGCATTCAGCATCCTGGCTGCCTTTCCTCGAGTGAGGGAAGAGCTCTGGAGAGAGGAACACCTCCTCAGAAGGGGACTAAGTCTGCTCATTCAAACATGCAGCAGTCCCCGAGCACTGCCTTCCAGCCAGTTCCCTGCTGCATGCTTTCACCTGATAGTGTGTCGGAATGTAATTCATAGCATGGTTTATTGTAACAAAAGTCTGCAGACTATTTAAATTTAAATGTCCATTGCTAACAGGTCACTTAGATAAATTATAGAACCCCTGTATTATTGAGTATCAGGCAGCTATTAAATGCGAATAGCAAAATCATGGAACCAACTCAGATGCTCATCGAAAGTGAACCTGATAAAGAAAATGTGGGACTTCCGGCCAGATGGTGACGGGGCAACCCGGTCTGTGAAAACCTCTGCAAAGGAGAACTGCAGTGGGTCTCTGACTCTCGCCCCGGGGGCTACGGACCCCAACATCTCAGTCTGCTCTTCATACAGAGCTCGGCTGTTGCCACCGCTGGGGCATCACAGCAGTCTGGACAGCCACTGCAGCGCAGACGCCGCTGCCGCAGACACTGCAGCCACCACCACCACCGCCGGTAGCACATCGCACCACCGGGGCTGGAGGTGATCCACAACTTCAGTCCTTGAAGCCCCTTCAGGGAAGATCTGCTGGGATTGCTGCCACCTCTCCTGTGACCGAGACGTCCTGCCTGCCGTAAGTCTCCTGCCGTCTGCCCTGAAGCAGGCAGCCATCTTGCCATCTTCAGCCTCTGCCATCCCTGTCCGGCCCCACCCCCTCTGGGGCGAGCAGCTGAGATAGTACCACCTGCTGGTGATTCAAGGTAACAACACCGAAACGGAGAAACAAGCTTGATAAAGACATAGGTCAGAGTGGTGAACAGAGGGTGATCTGAACTGTCCTTCACAACAGACCAGGGGCAACTGACCCTAACTGCAAACTAATTTACCAGCTTGAAAAGAAAACTAGAAATCAGACCTGAAAGGACGTTGGACTTAAACGAAATGTCTCAGAGTGTGCTTCATTGATTCTGTTAGTTTAATGACTTAATTCTATTCCTACTGTATTGTTCCTTTTTTTCTTTTTTCCTCTTCCTTTTCTTCTCTCTGTAAACCATATCTTTGTATCGAGGAACAGCACACTAATAAGGTGGTTGGATAGCTGGTATGTTAGCATCACTATATGTTTTATTTTGTCTGCATGAGAGTTGGTTCGTCTGTAGCTGTGGTCTATTGTTTTTATCTGTTTCAGTATAGGCCTCTCTCTCTACTTGTTGGCACACTCGTTTGTCTCCCCCCTTACTCCTCTATCTCTCCACCCTCCTCTTCAACCCACTGTCTGCTCCATTCTCTCCCCTTTGCTAACCACATTTTATTTCAGGGAGTAAACCTATAGCCCCACTGCATGGACAGATTCCAAGGCAGTGGGAAGTGGGTTCCAGATTATTCACACACCTGTCAGCGAATACCAGGACCTGCAGATAGATTTTTGAATCACAGCTCCCCCCTTAAGTAAATCTCAAAACTGCAAAAAGGACCACCCCCAACCTACAGTGCAACTCCAGAATTGAACAAAGTAAGAGGGCATACATAAAGAATAGGAGATTGAACAAACAGAAGTAAAACCAATCCCTTTACCCCGGAATAACAGAATTAAAGAAGATGGTGACGTGGAGGGAAGGAAAAGTAGGGAGGGGGAAAAAAACCACACAAATGAAGAAAAAGCAAAAGAAGAATATAGGTCTCACACAGACCCCTGGGAGATCAGACACTGAGAAAACAGATTCTGGAACACAAACAATGAAGAGCCCCCAGAATGACTCTTTACATGCAACAAACCCAGACATCAAGATATTAATAGAGAGAATTAAAAATTGAGGAGAGACAAGAGGAAAACAGGAAGGAGCTGTTGTCAGAAATGACAGCAGTAAAGAATACTGTGATGGAAATGAATAACAGACTAATAAGCATGGAAAGCAGAATCAGCCAAGCAGAAGAAAGAATCTCAGAGCTCGAAGACCAAAACACAGAACTAACCCAAACTATCAAAAGTATAGAAAAGAAACTCAAAAAGACAGAACAAAACCTGCAAGAGATGAATGATCACTTCAAGAGACCAAACCTAAGAGTAATTGGGCTTCCTGAGGCAGAGAGAGAAACAGAAGCCACACTGGAACAAACATTTCATGAAATCTTTCAAGAAAACTTCCCTCATCTCATCAAGGATGAAAAAATTCAAACACAAGAGATTCAGAGAACCCCTGCAAGACAACAAATGAGACCAACTCCCAGACACATAATAATTTGCCTAAACAAAGTAGCTATAAAAGAAAAAATCCTAAAGGCAGCAAGAGAAAAAGACGAGACTACCTACCAGGGAAAACTAATTAGAATAGCAGCAGATTTATCCACAGAAACCCTTCAGGCTAGGAGAGCCTGGAGCCCTATCTTCAAAGTTCTAAAAGAGAAACAATTTCAACCAAGTATAACCTACCCAGCGAAACTAAGCTTCATTAGTGAGGGAGAATTGAAATCTTTTCCAGATATCCACTCCCTAAGAACCTACGCTGCCACCAGACCACCTCTACAAGAAACAGTTAAGAAAGTACTGAACACAGAAGAAAAAGAAAAAAGAACAACATTCTTCACAAGAGTACAGGCAAAAGATTAAAAACACACATGAAGCAACTCCAAAACCCAAAGAAAGACAACAAACAAACAGGAACAACTCTGTAAGTACCTTATGACAGGGATCAACTCTTGCATTTCAATTATTAGCCTAAATGTGAATGGACTAAATGCGCCACTGAAAAGACATAGAATGGCAAAATGGACAAAATATCATCAGGCAACAATCTATTACCTTCAAGAGACTCACCTCACCAGAAAGGACACCCACAGACTCAAAGTAAGAGGATGGGAAACAAACTTTCAGGCGAATGGAATACAAAAGAAAGGAGGAGTTGCGATCTTAATTTCAGACAAAATACCCTTCAAGCTATTAAAAATCAAAAAAGATACAAAAGGTCACTACATAATGATAAAAGGCTCAATCCATCAACAAGAAATATCTATCCTAAACATATATGCACCCAACATAGGTGCGCCAACTTTCATAAAGCAACTTATAGGAAAACTAAAGAAAGATATTGACTCTAACACCATCATAACTGGGGACTTTAATACCCCATTCACAACCCTAGACAGATCATCAGGACAAAAAATCAGCAAGGAGATCCGGAACCTCAATGTGACTTTGGACCAAATGGACTTAATTTATACCTACAGAACACTCCACCCAAAGACCACAGAATATACATTCTACTCATCACCACATGGAACATATTCTAAGATCGACCACATACTCGGCCATAAATCAAGCATAAGCAAATTTAAAAGGACAGAAATTCTACCATGTACCTCTCAGACCACAGTGGAATAAAAATAAACATTGACACCAACAAAGTCCCCCCAAAACCCACAAAGACATGGACACTAAATAGCATGATGCTAAACAACTCCTGGGTCAATGATAAAATCAAAACAGAGATCCAAAGATACCTGAAAACAAATGAAAATGAAGAAACATCTTACCAAAATCTCTGGGATGCCCTGAAAGCTGTAGTAAGAGGGGGAATTTATATCCCTACAAACACACATGAAGAAAATGGAAGGAACAGAAATTCACAACCTAACAAGCCACCTAAAGAAGCTGGAAAAGCAAGACCACAAAAACCCTTATTTCAGCAGAAGAATTCAGATCACCAAAATAAAAGCCCAAATCCAGGTCATAGAAGACAAAAAGATAATACAAAAAAATCAATGAAACAAAAAGCTGGTTCTTTGAAAGGATAAACAGGATCGATGGTCCCCTAGCTAGACTGACCAAGAAAAAATGAGAAAAAAACCAAATAAGCACAATCAGAAACACAAAAGATAAAGTCACATCTGACCCTGAAGAAATACAAAAGATCATTAGAGACTATTACGTACACTTGTATGGAAACAAACTTGAAAACCTTAAGGAAATGGAAGACTTTCTGACATCACACAACCTACCTAGGTTGGATCAAGAAGAAATTGAGACCCTAAATAGACAAATAACAATCAAGGAAATTGACTATGTAATAAGAAAACTTCCCACAAAAAAAAGCCCTGGTCCAGATGGCTTTCCAGCAGATTTCTACAACACATTTAAGGAGGAGCTGATACCAATCCTACTGAAGGTATTCCAGGTGATTGAAAAAGATGGAACTCTCCCCAAATCATTTTACGAAGCCAACATCACATTGATACCCAAGCCAGGTAAAGATCCAACAAAGAAAGAGCACTACAGGCCAATATCTATGATGAACATAGATGCTAAAGTTCTCAACAAGATCCTAGCAAACTGAATTCAGCAATACATCTCAAAAATCATCCACCATGACCAAGTAGGCTTCATTCCTGGGATGAAAGGCTGGTTCAACATTCGTAAAGCCATAAATGTAATTAAACTCATCAACAGATGTCAAAACAAAAACCACATGATCATATCATTAGATGCAGAAAAAGCTTTTGATAAAATCCAGTACCCTTGTTGGGAGTCGGCCATGGAGGCCCACTGAGTGTTAGGGATCAGGAAGGGCCGTTGACCCTGAGACCACTAGGATGCGTTCGGGAGCTATTGACCCCATTTCCTCCCCCTTTCTACTC
>NW_007232347.1:0-31721 GCF_000164805.1 Carlito syrichta
TGCATTCCCTTAAGAAAGGGGCTGAGGCTGTGGCCAGCCTGCTGTACACCCCACACCACCAGATGGCACATGGCTGCAAAGCAGGGTCCCCACCCTTTCTTGAAAATTCATTCAATCTGATAAGAACAGCTTCCAGTTACGAAATATGAAATGTGGCAACATACACTACCACCTAGATTAAGCCACAGAACAGTATACAAAGGTATTCACACCTCTTCTAATTGGTAATTTATTTTTCATGTGTTTCATCTTCCTAATTTCTAGAAAAAGGATTTCCATGCAAAAGGTCACAGAAGTGAAAAATAAAGGACTGAGAAGAAATCCTTAAAATTGTAATTGGAACCTACACCACGTGTCAGTTAACCAATGGATACTTGTAAATTCCTTCATTCAAATGCATGAGAGTTGGGGAGGCAAAAATCCTCACTTTGTGTGAAGAGAAAACACTGAGGTTTGCTTTACATACTGCTCAGACCCTCATCTCCTTTCTCATGAAGTCACCACGTGCTTGTTTGTGATAAAATGCTATCAGCACAGTGGCACCTTCTCTGCGCATTGATGAGCTCTGAGGAAATGAGGCACTTTAAATCTGTCTGCTCAAGTCCTTTCTTCCAGGTCGCCTGGCCTCTCATGGCCCTGTAATTGACACTGTGACAGCTACGGCTTAAGGTGCACTGGTTTTGCAGACCCATGTAATGTTCCCAGTAGTCCTGTGAGGCTGGGACTATTATCACACCTATTTTTCAAATGAGAAAACTGGGACCCAAAAAGGAGAACATATCCAGGTAAGAGGAGGGCTGAGCTCAAACTTGGTGTTTGGTGCTTGAGCCTGGCTCATGACGTCAAAGAGGCGACAGGGTCACGTCTTTCTTTATAGCAGGCCTCTTTCCGCTGATGAGTGGTGATCTGACTTCTTGGGATGACACTTTGGTTTCATCTAGAATTCTTACTCTTAGTACTGTGACAAAAAACAAACAGGGCTAGTTTCCTACACCTGAAAAATGTGAGATTTGTGCCCTGAGCAGTACATGCTACAAGGTGCAGAGGGAAAAAACCAAATTGATGATGGTATTAAGTTCTTAGATACTACACTGCCACCAAGCCTGGGCTTGTTTCTAGGAGGACTGACTCAGGGCCCAGGAAGAGAAAGGGACATGGGAAAAGCACTTTAGGAGGCTCTTTTTAGCATGTTAGGAAATAACTGCTGTGAATATCCTAGTTTGGCCTTACACAAGACCCCACGTGGCTGTGTTTTAAAAGTTGTCCTTCTAAGATACTGAACCAAATGCCATTCAGCATCTATCATAGACTTAAAGCCTTCAAGTAACATTATTTCCCCATTTTTAAAACCATGAAGTTGGCTTCTGAATAAAGACTGTCATAAGCAACCTATGTACTCCATATTTGTAAGAAATCTAGAATCAAAACTGTTAATTAAGATTGTCTACATTTTAATTAAACCATTACAGTTCAAGAAAATGGCTTATATTATCCAAAGATACCTTCAAGTGGAGAATCTTGACTTTTATCTTTGTGAGACATTAGAAACACATACCATGTAATAACAGGAATGCCAACACATAGATAGTTAACTCGTAAGTACGAAGGGTCAACAACCTCACTGGTCACACTCAGAAACAGCAATGTCCACAGCAATCACTTGTATCATACAGATTAATGGACCATGTGCCCATTAATGTCACAGTAACTGAGAACCATACCCAAGAGTTTTAGGTTTTGTTTGTTATGGTTTCATTTTGAGAACTACAATTCACCTTCTTCCTCTGCTACACAGAGAATGAGTTTTTCCTAAGGTCATTTCTCAAAAGCTCACTCATTATGAACAATTTTGGGAAGCCTTCAACAAGCTATAAAAGTATAAGCAGATTAATGATGAAGCCCTCCTCCTTTATCAGAAAGAGTTCATGCTCGCAACTTTAAATTGGTCTCTTTCCTCAAAAAGGTTTCCATGTACATGTGGTAATTCTGTGTGTGTGCGTGTGTGTGTGTGTGTGTGAGAGAGAGAGAGAGAGAGAGAGAGAGAGAGCGCAGCCCAGGAACCATGCTGCAGGGGAAAGAGAGGGAGAGGGAGAGGGAGAGGGAAAGAAGCCCAGAAGATAGAACCATGCTGCAGAAAGGTCAGGAGCTAAAGAGAGCTTGCTCAGATCAGCAAGAGAAGTAAATAAGAGAAGAGAAAAAAGTGTAGGTTTAATTACTACAATGCAGTTATAGATAAAGAATCTCAGATATCTAAGTAATCAGAGATTTTAATAGTATATTGAGCTATTGAACAATTAAAAATTATAAATTTATAAATTATAATTCATAAATTCTCTGGACTAATTCTGGTTTTAAACCAAAAGATCGAGCTAGTGATTAAAATCTCTGCTTCATTCATGATCTTAAAAAAAAGAAAGAAAGAAATCAGGTCATGATATGTGTTGAATGGATTTGTGCACCTTTTAAAAAAAAGAAGAAAAAAACTTCCCAAATTGTACCAAGAACCATATTGCAATCTTTGAAGACAGAAATGGCCTCAGGGCAGATATTTATATTTTTGACAACAGAGAGAGCAATACAACGTAAGCACATTTTGTAGTTTGAAGTACAAGCTAAGCACTTCCATACTAGCGGAAATGAAAAGTGTAGCACACACTGATAAATGGAGGGCACGTGCTCGGGAAGGAGTTACACTTGTACGAAGATTACTTTCTTTTGAGAAGAGGTCTTGCTCTGTCACCCAGACTGGAAGGCAAGGTTGCAATCATAGCTCACTGCAGCCTTGAACTCCTGGGCTTACGTGATTTTCCTGCCCCAATCTCCCAAAGCGTTGAGATTATGGGCTTGAACCACTGCGCTAGCCCCAAGATTACTTTAAACATTGTCAAAAACTGTACTTTGAGAAGTCACAGAACACTTTGCTTTATGTAATAAGATGTATCACTCACTGCCAAAACTGCAGCCCTGAGCAAAGTGACTATGTGCTTATAACATGTGCAGCCTAAAAGGCATGGCACAAAGAGGATGCCAGGGAAGGAGGAAGACAAATCGTCATACAATTTTCTTGAAAGGAGGTTGAGAAAGGATGCAGGTTCCTCTGTTTCTCTAAGGAGCTTCTGGCAGTCTATCTGTGAAGACTAACTCTCATCTTTCAATAAAAACAGATTATTGCTAGCCATGGTGACTCACGCTGGTGATCCCAGCACTTTGGGAGGCATAGGTGAGAGGACTGCCTGAGCCCAGGAGTTCAAGACCAGCCTGGGCAACTTGGCAATACCTCGTCTCTATAATAAATGAAAAAATTAGCTGGGTGTGGTGGCACATTCGTCCCAGCTACTTGGGAGGCTGAAGAGGGATGATCTTCTGAGCTCAGGAGGTCTGGGTTGTGGTAGGTGAGTGTGCCATTGCACTCCAGTCTGGGGAGACAGAGTGAGACTTCAACCCCAAAAAACAGACAAAAAACAGATTATTCCTCTTCCCTGGTGGGAAATAATGACATGGGGACATGCCTGAGCTATACAGAAAAGAAAGTAGAGAAAGGGGAGGTTGGCCCGGCAGTGTCAGAAACACAGAAGAGAACACAAAGGCCTAAGTACATCCTTTTGTTTTTTGAGTGGGGTCCTCCCTCCGTTGCCCAGGCTGGAGTGCTGTGGTCCAATCAAGACTCACCACAGCCTCAACCTCCTGTGCTCAGAAGATCCTCCTGCCTCAGTCTCCCAAGTAGCTGGGACTACAGGCATATGATACCATGCCTGGCTAATTTTATTTATTTTTTGTAGAGATAGGGTCTCACTATGTTGCCTAGGCTGGTCTTGAATTCCTGGGCTCAAGCAATCTTCCCATCTCAGCCTCCCAAAGTGCTGGGATTACAGGCATGAGCCACAATGCCCAGCTGGACGCATGTGAGAAAAAACAGAGAGAAGAACCAAGTACTGCATCCCTTGAATGCCTTTTGGTCATGCAAGGTGTGACTGAAGTCCTATACTTTGTGGACCTAATGGGATTGTTCTTGGGTTTGACCAAACTGCTGCTTTCTCAAACTCAATGTCATGATGTTAAACGTTTTATGAGTGTGTCCATATCCAGTCAGTCATGGGAAACTAGGAAAGCAATCCAATTTACCAGAAGTTCTTTAGATTGAACAAAAAGGATAAGTTGGACCAAGAGCCAGTTCCTTCCTTAGGGTAAGAAATAATACAGGATGTGCTTCCATTCAGAGTAAGCAGACTCTCTTTTCATGGTCAGATAAATATTGGGGTGATGACTAGATCAACTTTTATTTCTAAACCTCTCATTTCTTAGAAGTTTACACATACAACTGATATGGACATGCATGCATGAGGGAGACAGAGAAGAAATCAGGTTCCTTTCAGGATTCCTTTTGTGTCAGCAACCTTGCCCCTTGCTAGGGAAGGTGAGGGAGCAGCAGTGGCTGGAAGCAAGTTTCTGAGATAGGCCTTGTCCCTTTTCCACCAGAACTAGGGCTGTCACTGTGCCAAATACACCACTGCAATCCTATTTCTAGAGGCATCACATTTCAGGGAGCTTCATAAGAAGATGAAAAAGGTGAAAATACCACGTAAACAAGACAAACCCAATCCAAACTGACACATTTGTTTTTATGTCTATCATGTAAACTTGAAGTTTTCAAAGACTTTGAAGTCACCACGTTGGGAACAATTGCTGCTGAGAACATGAGTAGCATCTCTTTTAGGGCATGTACATACGTTCTCCCAAAGTAGGGTTTGTGGTCCCCCTTACCTGTCATGTTTGTTTTCTTGGGCGGCTCTTAAGAGCTCCTGTATGTTTTTGGTAATCTGTTCAGTCTTCCGGATGACATCTTCAGTGCTGGGGAGGGTGGGGCTTGGGGCCACATGAGGTTCTGCTGTGTCCGGTACTGAGCCATCACCTGGCCAAATCATACTTCTTTGCCTTCCCTTTCGGCTTGACCTGTGAACATTAAAGATGTGGCTAAATGCAGCAGGTGCTCATCAGCTGCTTCTATTTCTAGGAGCCACTTCATCTGCATTGACTGAATGCAAGAGCGGGCTGTTTTTACGTTTCCTTCATCTTGCCTAGGAGGAGACCCAACAGCAAGGCTCTGTTTCATCAACTGATGGTGACAACTCATGTGGACGCTGTTTCACTCTATTTTAGGGCTGGAGGTTATGACTCCCATAGAAAGGGTGAAGGAAGCCGGGCTCGGTGGCTCAGCCTGTAATCCCGTGCCTTGGGAGGCTGAGGTGAGTGGATTGCCTGAGCCCGCGGGTTCAAGACCCGCCCGGGCAACTTGGTAAGACCTCATCTCTACCAATAAATCAAAAATTATCTGGGTGTGATACCATGCACCTGTAGTTCTAGCTACTTGGAAGGCTGAGGCAGATGGATTGCTGGAGCCCAGCAGGTCGAGGCTGTGGTGGCCGGGAGTGGCCACTGCACTCCAGTCTGGGCAACAGAGTGAGACTCCAACTCAAAAAAAAAAAAAAAAAGCATTTTGAAGGAGAGAAATGGAAGGGAAATAACTGGGGTTGGGAAGGCTTGTGGTTATAAAGCCATCTCCAGTGGAGTCAATTTCTTGGGGGTACAAATGCATGGACTTTTTGGTTTTTTTTTTTGAGTTGGAGTCTCACTCTGTCACGCAGACTGGAGTGCAGTGGCCGCACCCGGCCACCGTAGCCTTGAGCCGCAGGGCTCCAGCGATCCTTCCGCCTCAGCATTCCAAGTAGCTGGAACTACAGGTGCGCGCTACCACGCCCGGCTGATTTTTTGATTTATTGTAGAGATGAGGTCTCGCCAAGTGGCCCAGGCGGGTCTCGAACCCACGGGCTCAGGCAGTCCACTCACCTCAGCTTCCTAAGGCGTGGGATTACAGGCTGAGCCACCGAGCCCAGCTTAAATGCATGAACTTAATGCTGAAGTGAAATACTAATTTTAAGTACACTGCATATACCTAGAGACACATATAACATACTGGTAAAAGGACTTTTGGCAATAATGTGAGATTGTCAATAAGACATGTAGACTATGAACGCATGCTTGAGTATTTTAAGACCTTATGAGTCTAAAACTAGAGAAAAGGGATGCAGGTGAAGAGCTTCTGCTGGCCATGGCCTGCCAGATCTCTGGCATCTATAAGCCCACCCCAGCATGCTCTTCCTGCAGATGTACCCTGCGTCCTCTGGCTCCATGTCGTTGGGAGTGTTGTCGTAGTCACTCTCAGGTGTGCTGTTCTGCTTCTCCAGCCTGGATGCCTATAACAAAGAAAAAGGGACCCCCCCCCCCGTGAGTTTGGAACACCAGGTGCTTCTCAGGAGTCTTTCCCAGGAATCGTTACCTGTTAGCTACTGGCCTTCACACCCCAGATTTCATTTGGGACAGGAGCCACTCTTTGGTGAACATTTAGTAAAAGATGAGATGGGTTCTTTCCTTCTTTGCATAATCATCTTCTTAGCTCAGTGGCTACTCCATAAACAGATCCTTGGTACAAACTAACACAGACATGCAAGGCAACACACTCTCATTTAGTTCTCAAAGGAATATGGACTTTATAACACAATGAGACCTAGTTGAAAAAACAAACACACTAGTCCTGATATGACTACAGGCTACTAGCACTGGAAGTCACCTGCACATCATCTGGTTGAACACTAGATGAGAAAATAAAGGGCCAAAAACAGCTGGGTGACCCAACAAAGGTCACAGAGTCCACAGAAAAACAGGACCAAGCACCAGGTCTCTTGCTTCCTGCTCTCTCCGATATTCCACACCTGGGCTCTGTGACTGCCACTGCTCAAGACACTCTAAGAACTGACTCAAGAGATGGCTGTTATATAAACCACATGAAAAATCTGCATTATTTACAGCCTCACGCTGTTTGTGAGCCAAAATGGATTAATCCAGCATGGTACTTAGTTGTAAACTACTGTTATCTGTTTCCAAAAATATCTACCCCTTAAAATGTAAAAATCTGGTTCAACTGTGGAGATTCACAAATGGGATACAGATTCAAAAGAGAAATCCTAAAATGTTTTGAGCAAATGGCAACACTGATAAATTTGGGGCCTTCCAAGGTGGCAACCTTTGAAGGGGGCTATATTCCCTTGAAGGGGACTGTGCTCTGGAGAGTTCAATGAAAATTATTTTCCCTCCTCCATAACAGACATCACTGGAGGCTAATTCAAAACCTAAACTGATAGCTTTGTAAAATATTAAGTATGAGCTACTTCTAACTCTATACCTTGAATTTAAGCCAAGCTAACCAAAACACTAAAGAACTAGTGACCAGGGAATTTTATTGCTGCTATAATAAAATGGGGCTAAGGATATAGATGTAAACCAAGAGCCTTGTGGCTTCATCCAAAAGAAAGTCTACTTTTGAGTAACTCAGTTTAAGTCTACAAAGGCAGGATTGGTGGCTCATACCTATAATCCCATCACTTTGAGAGGCTGAGGTGGGAGAAGCCCAGGAGTTTAAGACCAGCCTGGGCAACAGAACATGACTTCATCTCTACAAAAAAATAAAAAATTCGCCAGGCATGGTGTCGTGTGCCTGTAGTCCCAGCTACTTGTGAGGCTGAGGCAGAAGGGTCACCTGAGCCCAGGAGGTCAAGGCTGCATTGCAGCCTCAGTAACAGAGTGAGACTTATCAGGAAAGAAAGGAAGGGAGGAAAGGGAGGAAGGGGAGGAAGGAAGAGAGGAAGAGAGAGAGAGAGAGAGAGAGAGAGAGAGAGAGAGAGAGAGAGGAGAGAAAGAAAAGAAAGGAAAGAAAGAAAGAGAAAGTCTAGTAAAGTCTACTTGCTTGCTCACTACTGAGGATCACTGCTGTTTAGCCATCTGGAGGCCCTAAGGTAATAGACAGGGAAGCCGGCCCCAAGGTGGAAGAGCTCCTTATTCACATTACATTTTGTGTCCTGTCCTGTGACCCTTCTGCTCTCTTTCTCGTCTGCTGGGGTCTTTCATATTTCCTCACATGCTCCTTCTAGTCCCTGGCCACTCTAATATAAGAAACTAGCTCTGGGCTCCAAAAACTCAGGATGAACTCGTTGTACTATACCCACTCCAATTCATCTGGCAAGTGACTCAAAGTGTTAGCTTGGAGCCACATGAGGAGTCTGTAAAGTTAAGTTCTGTAAAGTCAATTACAACTTTTATGATCCCTTTGTTCATACCTTCTACCAGTAAGTAGTTCTGCTTCACTTGCTGCCTTGTTTGGATCTGGCTTTATGAATCATCAGT
Source organism: Carlito syrichta (assembly GCF_000164805.1). Lineage (NCBI taxonomy): Eukaryota > Metazoa > Chordata > Mammalia > Primates > Tarsiidae > Carlito > Carlito syrichta. The sequence goes on from NW_007232347.1 coordinate 8,236, forward strand.
GAATTTGGCTACTAGAAGCCTAGATAGAATAAATACCAAAGGTAGGCACTGTGGTCTTCTAGAGATTATCTCAGAAAATCAACCCAGACCAACACTTCTCATTTTTCACAGGGAAAGTCTGCTAACCTTTCATTTATTTTCCTTTAGTTTTTATATATGTGGCCACAAACAGATGTGTTTGTATGTGTGTATACATACAGACATGCATACACAAATGGATACAAACTTGCATTTAAATAATTATTCTGGAAAATTCATCCAGAATCAGTCCATTGGGAAAAAAAATCTAGAAAACAGAATTAAACCTAGAAAATTCTACACTTTTTTTGTGTGTGTGTGAGTTGGAGTCTCACTCTGTCACCCAGACTGGAGTGCAGTGGCCGCTCCCGGCCACCGCAGCCTCGACCTCGACCTGCTGGGCTCCGGCGATCCTTCCGCCTCAGACTTCAAAGTAGCTGGAACTACAGGCAGGTACTACCAGGCCAGCTAATTTTTGTTTTATTGTAGAGATGAGGTCTCCCTAAGTTGCCCAGGCTGGTCTCGAACCCACGGGCTCAGGCAATCCACTCACCTCAGCCTCCCAAGGCATGGGATTACAGGTGGAGTCACCGAGCCTGGCTTATATTTTTATAATGGATCTTTTTGCCTTGACGTAAATTTGACAATTAGAAATCAAAAATATTACCCACAGTGATCAAAAGTATCAAGTTTCATTTAAACATTTAAGTCATGACTCATATGTCTAATAAAAGCACTTGGGAAGTATTTATCAAGTATAGAAAACAATAAATAGCTGCAACCACCAAGGAAATCAATTACTTACGCGGTAAGTCCTGCATCGTTGTCAACAAAAGCATGTGTACAGGATTTCGATGTAGCCAGCATTTAATTTTGTAAAAAGTATTGTAAACATGCAGAGCCAAAAGCTATTGTTAAAAGTGCTGCTCTCTCAAAGCTGTTAATAGAAAAGTTACCTTATAGCTGGTGCTGGTTCAGTTTATTTAATAGATTTGCAGTTTTCTCTGAATACAGACATGCCATAAAACTCTAAACCCATGAAGCTGTTGGAAACAATCAGATTTATCAGTTTAAATGACTTAACTGTTTTTGTAAAAACGTTGTCTTAGCAAGCAGTCCTTGCAATAATTTTCAAGGCTACCAAAAAATTTATTTAAAAAAAAAAATTTCACAGTGGACAAAAGAAGCTTACTTGACTCTTACTAACAATATTTATTTATTTATTTTAGAGACGAGTTATCTCCAAGTTGCCCAGGCTGGTCTTAAACCCCTAGGCTCAGGCAATCCTCTCGCCTCAGCCTCCCCAAGTGCTGGGATTACAGGCGTGAGCCACCATGCCCCGCTACTAACAATACTCCAAATTAGGTATTGCATTACTGTTTAACTGTCCATTAGCTTAACTGGAATATTTTAATGCAAACATTACGGTTCAGTTTCAGAACTGCTCAGAAGATTTTAAGTACCATCCATTAAGAACTATTTTCAATAGACTACTTCAAAAGTACATCAAAGAATAAAAAGTAAAAGTCGGGCTCAGTGGCTCAGCCTGTAATCCCGTGCCTTTGGGAAGCTGAGGTGAGTGGATTGCCTGAGCCCGTGGGTTCGAGACCCGCCTGGGCAGCGAGACCTCATCTCTACAATAAATCAAAAAATCAGCTAGGCGTGGTAGCGTGCGCCTGTAATTCTGGCTACTTGGAAGGCTGAGGCGGAAGGATCGCCGGAGTCCAGCAGGTCGAGGCTGCGGTGGCCGGGAGCGGCCACTGCACTCCAGTCTGGGTGACACAGTGAGACTCCCACTCAAAAAAAAAAAGTACAGTAAAGAATCCTAAAAGAGCTGGGCGTGGTTGTACGCGCCTATAGGCCTGGCTACCTGGGAGGCTGAGGTGGATCACCTGAGCCCAGGAGTTCAAGGTTACAGTGAGTTACAATCACACCACTGCACCCCAGCCTAAGTGACAAAGCAGGACTCTGTCTCTAAAAAATAACAATCCCAAAAGGGCCTTTTGAGCCATATGCCACTGGCAGTGGGAAAGGAAGATTCTCTAACAGTCCTAGGTATTGAGGGAATGGTCAAAAGCTCAGTGCAGATCTCACCTCAGTTACACCTCCCTTCCATTAAATAAAAGACTGCACCAGAACTGGAAAGCAGGCCTTCAAAGCCTGCACCCTTTCCATGGCATTCTTAGGCTGCAGTCGTGTACTACTTTTTGTGCATGAAAGTATGCTTGCCTTGATGGTGCTTTTAGGAGCAGGGCCTGTGCCACCTAAGTTGTTAGGACCCTACGGAGGAAGTGCTTAATAAATACGTATTGCCTGGAGCTTACCTCAACACAGACTGCTACTGAAAATGGAAATTACACACCAGCAGGCTGGGTTTGACAACCAATACAAATGAACAGCTTTATAACAGCTGCCTGCATGGCTCCAATGCCACTAGATGTTACAATTCTGATTCAGGATGCAGGGACTGTAAAACCTTGGTTTGTCAAGTAGGGTGCTCATGTAAAATGTGTCACAGCTTTATTTTTAAAAATTGATGTTTTAGTACTTCTGTTAGTCCAAATTTAGCAGTAGCTTTGAACAAACGTAACCGATTGGCCCTATTACAATACTTAACCAGCAGCCAGCTAATTTTATGATTGTTTAAGAAGAGATCATGTTCAGAATAAATGCCACAGGGCGATTTGCAAACTGTTAAATATGTTGTGCAAATGAGTGCTGTGGAGTTAGACAGAAGAAGAGAGGCACCCCTCTACAGGTATGCATGCATGTGCGTGTGTGCATGTGCGCACCGTGTGCTGTGAGAAACCGGGAGGGAAGTACCATCTCATGCAGGATAGAAGGGCAGTTAGCGAGAGACGGAAGGGCCAGTGTTCAAGCACAGAGTGCCCAGGAGCACTGTCCCTCCTCCAGAGAGCAGATCATTCAGAATGTACTTAACCCCTCGGATGCTTTCATCCCTCGACCAGGAAAGTGTGGAGGGGAAGGAGGGCAGAGATGAAGAGGAGGTCACAAGCGCGTTCCTCCCAATCTGGAAGGGGAAAGAGAAACACACTCGGGAAAACACAAAACAAACAAAAAGTCCTACCACCTCACCTGGCCTCAGGAAAGAATCCTAGAAAACAATATACTGTGTGATGTGAATGCTGAATGATCAGTGACAGCCCATGATGACAGGTTCCCAGAGAGATTTAAACCCTTAGAGTGAAACACCTCCTGGAAATTACTCTGAATTTATTAAGGCTATTTTTTACAAAGAGAAAAGATAGTACCTAGCATAACTGTCAAATTGGCCAATTGTTTTTAAAAATGGATAGCCTAAAATGAATATTTGTTTTCAATCAGGACTGATAATATGAAATGAGAAACTACACAAATGACTTTAAGTTGGTATATGATATCAATCTAATTTTTAGTATAATTATATAGAGTTTTTACAATATTATGGCATCCTTACATTCTAAATTTTTCTAAAATAAAAAAGTACATTGTGAAAACCAACAAAGGTTGCTTTTCTTAAATTTTGTTTTCAGTGACACAAAAATATGATTTTTAACTTAGTTCAATGGCACTCTCATTACAGCAAATGTATCAAATAACTGCCTTAGAATGTTAAACCCAAACAACTTAAAAAGTTGAGATAACAGACTTCCAGTTACAATATAACAACATTGCAATTTTATCACACTAAAGTATGACAAGCATAAACTAAAGGATAGACCATATCCTTTATTTTACATTTACCTTGAGAATTTTTTTGAAACTCTCATAAAATTTAACTGAAGAATAACAACTTTGGACATTCAAAAAGATAAATACACCCTCTGAAAAAACATCACACAAAAGTTTAAAACATCTGTAACATTTTGGCAAAACACAGATTTTTTAAAATAATAAATTAATCCAGAAGAAATATAATATTTGAAAACCTCACGACACAAAACTTATCCCACTGCAAAATAAAACTGTTATAACTCTGCCACAGAACACAATCTTTGGAATTCACCACCAGTAAGACTGACATATTCCCTTTTCTTTTGAGAGACAACAAAGCCACACTTCCTCCATGAAGGGGAGGAGGAGGAGGATGCAGAAGCTAACCCAGCAGGCACACTGAGCACACAAGGAGAGGCCACGGAGGCCTGGAGCCTTCCAGAATTGTCTGGGTATACAGGCCACCGACTCGGTGCCACTGCTCAAGAAGGCACTGAAAAGAATCTTGGATTCTCAGGGCTTCAGTTCTTAAAGGGGCACATCCTGTCTACCCCAAATAAGACAATGCTTCCTTCTGCTAGTGATCTTTATGAGTTATTTTTGGAAGCGGGTAACTTTCACCAAAAAAAATTTCCAATACTGGTTGGCTGGGAAATAATGCTGTGAATACGGGGCAGGAAAAGGGGAGTGGGGCTCAAGCAAGAGCCAGAATCCCCAGCTTGGGTGAAAAACTATTGGCCTAGGCCCTGTGTGCTTATGGGAACATCGCAGACATCTCTGGACATGTTAATACAGCAAACACAATGGCGACTCTCTTAGCCCAATTTGGTAAAGCAGAGGTATGAGAATCTGCGGGCTTAGAAGAGGGAACACAGTAGTCAGGCTGCACAAAGAGTGAACAGCAGAAGCGCCAGCGGTATTACTTACGTGTGCGGGGAAGGGCTGAAGTCTCGTCCTGCTCTCTTCGGGGCCGCTTGCTTCTCCCATTGGGAGATATGGTTTCTGCCCTGATCCCGTCTCGTACATGGACATGGGCCTACTGCCCCGGGCAGACGGACGTCGCTTTAAGGAAGAGTGGTTGGAAGTGTCTGTGTACTCTGAACCAGTTTGCACCTGATATATATTGGTTGTGGCCTGTTTCCTGAGGTTCGAATTTTCACTCTGGAGTGTTTGAAGCTGAAAGAAATGTTTGGCAGTGGGACTGTGTTTTTTTATAGCAAGCAGAAAAAGCAAACACCAAGTCAATGAATACAACTACCAGCTTTAAACAATAAGGACAATAAGAGCTAGCTGGGTTGAAAGTAAAAAGTAACAACAAGAACTCTTTCTTCTGGAATGAGTGAAATACAACTCATTTCATCACATGAGCAAATTAAACAGCTTAATTTCTGAATGTGGAAAAGTTGAGGCTTGGACTTAAAAACTAAAGGTCTAACCAACAATTTGTCATGGTGAAGCTGGGAAATGTTTGCAGACAAGCTGTATTCTGAATTATTCTAAAGTTGTTTCAAGTGAGACCTTGAGATCACTAAAACATCACTTAGGTAAACTTGTTTTTCAAGTGAGCCCTAAGCACTTTGCAAATGCCAAAAATGACAGCAGACACCATGGAAGCAGCACAAAGATTACTAGAGTTGCTCTGCAAAGCAAGAAAGACAGTGAGGCTCAGATGGTGAAAAATCAGATCAGCTACCGCTCTCCAAAAAGCCAACAAGAAAAATTATAATCAACAAATTTTTATTACATAATACTCTTAATATTCCAAACAATTCAGTATTTTGTTAAAAAAAAAAAGTGGGAACCGAATCATGGTAAGTTTGCTATATTAACATATCACGAAGAAAGATGGAAACCTATGAGCTAAGTTATTGGCATCTTCATACGAATGCTCCACGTAGCATGCTTGCTTCCCTCTGGTGATCGATCATCTTTCAGCCAGGGCTGGAATATTAGGCTTTTCTCTCGTTTGGCTTTGCAGCCCAAAAAACATGACCATGGTGGTGTCAGCTGTGAACATGCTAATCTGCCGTGCACTACCCCATTATAGTGAGAGACTGTCACTTGGAGGCCCTGAGTGCTCTTTCCACTCCTCACATGCAGGCTGCTTCATGGTATTTGATGAATTAAAGTTAAGGAACCAGCAAGGAATCGTGTTACTCTTTAGCATTTGGCATTTTAAACACAATAAACTGCATCCATTCTGCACAGTGTCCTTCCCCTCTGGTGCTCCTTCATCTTCCATGGACATTTTATAAGCTGGGTGTGCTGTGAGTTCAGCTGTCTACTCTTTGACAGAGATTGTAAAATCTGACCAAATTTCCCACCCATGCCAAGGTGTAAGTCCACAAGCAACTGTCTGCACCAGAAGATCATTACTTTTTCAATAGCAAACCCATTGAATCTTAGAAGTTACTTTCAATTTTTATTTAGAAAGCACCGGTCTGTGAAAAACACACCAATAGTGGTTGCTCCTCTTCATTAATTAGCATCTTTTCCAAGCAACTGTTAAACATGAAAGATCAGATACAAATCATGCTACTTTGTCAACTTTATGTACATATGTAAAACTTTACCTAACTTTGAACTAAAATCAATACATCTTTGCTAAATAAACAAATTCCACATACTTTATATTAACCGTGCCAAATCTCTATGAAAGCGTGACTTACTGCCTATTCTACAGAAAGACCACTCATTCTCAGTTTCTGCAAAGAGTGAGCAGTTAAGGAATGATAGACTGCTTCTACACCACAAAGGTTGTCACAGGGTATAACTCATATCTACAACTCCTTTTCCAGAGAATGAACAGCTGCAAAGTAACAAAACAGCCACTGAAAATTCCCACATTCCAGGATCTAGACAGGCATGAGGTGTCTGTCAAAACTGTTTATTAGGGAGTCCATGGCCTAGAGCAAAATGGTCAAGGTCTAAAGAATGAGCAGCTTAACTGACACACATCCCTCATTGGGGTACTGGTGAGTCTAGTCACGTGTTTTTCTAGTGAAAAGCATCTGTTACTTTTTTTTGAAGACCTTGAAAACTGAACGTTTATCCTAATACTTTTCATGTCCCTACAACATCCAGCCTGGATTTTGTCTGAATGTGTTTTCATGAGCACAAGTTCCTGGTTTCAATTTTTAAAAATGTTAGTACTCTGTATTTAGAAAGATGTCCTCAGATACATTTCAATGATGCTTATCTTAATAAGAACCAGGCTGTGCTTTTTTGTTTGAAAGGAACATGACAGGAAATAAAAAGTTAACAGACAATATGATAGTTTTAAAAATCAAAAGCAAGCCGGGTTCGGTGGCTTAGCCTGTAATCCCACGCTTTGGGAGGCTGAGGTGAGTGGACTGCCTGAGCCCGCGGGTTCGAGACCAGCCTGGGCAGCTTGGTGAGACTTCATCTCTACAATAAATCAAAAAATTAGCTGGGTGTGGTAGCGCACGCCTGTAGTTCCAGCTACTTGGAAGGCTGAGGCGGCAGGATCGCCGGAGCCTAGTAGGTCAAGCCTAGTAGGTCAAGGCCGCTCCCGGCCACTGCACTCCTGTCTGGGCAACAGAGTGAGACTCCGACTCAAAAAAAAAAAAAAAAAAAAAATCAAAAGCATTTCTAAGAATTAAAGAAATAATCAATGAGCAACAGCACATCATTTCATTTTGCATTTCTTAAAGAAACAAGACATCTGCTTTCAGTGATAAGAGATTTTCTTGGGTGATTTCTACAAACATTAAAAAGGGCATCATAAAATTAAAGGTGATGTGCAGCAGATTGATTTACAATGGTACATTTCGGAAAGTCATCTCAGCAAAATTATTAGTCCAATTAATGAGACAAACTATAATCCATTAAATAAATATATTTTTGGAATGGCAGAGGAAGTAAAAATCCTGTATGTTATGGCAAAGGGGCTCTTGGTCTGTCTTATTTACAGTAGCAGAGCGTCCCAGACAGGGCCAGGAGGCACAGAATAAGGGTCTGTTTAAAGGGTGACAGATCTTCAGACATTCTTGTTCTCTTCTATTACAGGTATTGGAGCCATTTATTTCAAAGGTCTCAAAAATGATCTAGAACTCAACACCAAAAGAATCCTAGACTAAACCCCAGGCAAAGGTACACAGGAATTTACTTCCCTAGTAAGTAGAGAAGCATGGGCTGCTTTTCAGTTATTCCACTTTCCTTTAGGAAGCAGCACTGAAAAGGGTCCAGCCACAAATGAAAGGAACCAAGACCTCAGGTCTTGAAAATGAGTTGGAAACATTACTCTGCAAAAGACAGCTTAAAGACACAGATTATGTATATAGTTTTGTTTCTGTTTAAGGGAAGTATATAAAATCTTGTTTTTGAGAATTCAACAACTGAGGGAGCAATACCCACAAAATCATGGGTAAAGTTTGGAATTTTTCAGCTTCCTTTTCTTAGCTTCCTCATAAAAAATTACAGACACAATCCCTCTCTTATTAAAGGTATTCCTTATTGCTATTAGTCACACGCCTTTTAAGGATTAGCATAATCATACAGGCCGGGCATGGTAGCTCACGCCTGTAATACCAGTACTTTGGGAAGCTGAATTGGGAGGATTGCTTGAGACCAGGAGTTTGAGATCAGTTTAGGCAACACAGTGTGACCCTGTCTCTACAAAAAAAGTCAAAAAATTAGCCAAGTGTGGTAGCACGTGCCTATAGTCCCAGCTACTCAGGAGGCTGAGGTAGAAGAATCACCTAAGTCCAGGAGGTCAAGGCTGTGGTAAGCTATGATCATTCCACTGCAATCTATCTAGCCTGGATGAAGGGATGAGACCTTGACTCAAAAAACAAACAAACAAATATATGTGTATATATTATATATATTCATACAGTTCTGATTCTCTCGAAAGGTAGAGGTTGTTTCTTACTAGTATGCAGTTCTTGCTAGTACAAATGAAATTTTTTTCTTATTTATTGCCAACCTACTCTGTGGCAGGCCCTGCTCTAGGCTCTGAAAACATCACACATTAGTAGTAAGAACTGGTGAAAAATAAGGTGGGGATGTGGGCTAGGGCTGCCAGGCAACAACTCAGTTATGTAGAACAGGGAAAGCATCCCTTGCAGTGTGGTGTGGGGTTTGAATGCCAATTGGCACATACACCTGTCCAGGGTTTTTGTCTGCCCTGTCTCCATGGTGTGATTATCCTTCAGAACTAGCAACAGGAAGAAATCACATCCATGCAGAGTCATCCAGGTTCCAGGAAGCATAGAATAGTGCAAGTGTTACTAGAAGGGTCACAGATACTTCACTAACAGGATGCCAGAATTCTCTTACATGGGGAACTTACTCTGGATATATTCCTAATCAAAGTTATTTCATTTCAAATGTCCAAACACATCCTGCTTCCAAAGACAGCTTGGCCCAAAGATCTCTACGTCTGTTATAGTAACTAATTTTCTTCCCTCTAACCATAAGCATGGTGCCTGGGATTCTTCCTTATACTATGGAATTAAAGAGTCAACCATCCTAGCGTTTATTAACATGTTACCTTTTTCTGCATAATTCTCAGCTCGTCACTCAAGTTGTTATTCACCTTCATTAGCTGTTGTATCTTGGCCTCAGAAGCCACTAGAGCGTTTTTGACCTCCATAAATTCCTGTACAGTGACTGGTCCATCTGATAAATCTGAATCTAGGCTCTAAAAATAAATTGGGGAAAATGTTCACAATCTGAGATGACGATAACATTAAAGACTAACTTAAGCTAAAAAATTTCAAATTCTGACCAAGCCAGCTGGATGCAAAGTTAATCAAACCAAATCAAGGCCTCTGAGAATAATGTGAAATTAAAACATAAAAATAGGGTCACTATAATATTACAAAAATTTAAAGTTAATATTTTCTAATAGAATAGGATGTGGGACCTACAAATCTACACTGACAATAACTGTATAAGGAGTTTGTTCTCTCTTGTCTTTCTTTTGCTCATTCATTTTTCTTTTTTATTCATTCTTTCATTAATTAATTCATTCTAGCATTTTTACTGGGCATCAGACAGTGTTCTAGGTGCTTGGGATTATCAGAAAAGAGACAAAGACTTCTGCTTCCATGGTGTTTACATCCCAGCAGCATGAAAGAGGACAAAAATGAAAATAGGTAAATATATTTTCAGAGGTAACTGGTGCCATAGAAAAAGATAAGATGGAGCAGGGTAGGGAGCTGAAGGATTGAGGCAGAGTAAATGTGTGTTAATGAGGGAGCTGGGGTGAGACCATGAGTGGTGAAAGCTGAGCAAGAGACCAGGAGGTGAGGTGATCAGTCGGACAGATCCAGAGAAAGAAAATTCCAGCTGGGGTGGAGCGTAACTAAAGATGCAGGTGTGGGGGTGGACAGGCAGGAGCCAGGCAGTTGACAGAGTGCCTGGTCATGGAGGGTCCTAGAATGACCTTGGCTTTCACTGAGTGAAAAGGGCAGCTTCTGGGGAGTCTGGGCAGGGGCATTCCCCTGCATCTGCTAACAGCACCACAATTTTCGCAGTCATGTCAGCTGGAAAACTCTGGATATATCATCCATAAGTCTATCTCCCCACTTCAACACTCCAACCTATGGCCAAGACATTTCTATTCTATGTTCCTGTTCATCCATTCTCAAATGTTTGCCAAGTCCTTCTGTGGCTAGCCCTGGGGCTCAGCTGAGGGTGGACCGCCTAGGACCCTGCCACCCTCTCTCCAGGTTCATATTCTGGTGCCGAGGTTTCTTCCACTCGGACCCTCCTAGTCCAGGCCCTGAGGTAACTTGCATCAGCTTGTTTGGACTTCCTCAGGAGTATCCTAACTAGGTTCCCTCCCTCCACCCTCGGAGCCATCAGAATAATCCTCCCCAGACACAGCTCTGGCCTTCCCCCTTCTGACCTGCCTCAAGCATCCTGGGCTCTACACTGCCCTAGAGGCTCTTCAGTCTGGAGACATGTTCCTCCTGCTGCAGCTTTGAGTCCCACCCCTATGCATGACCAGGTTTCCCCCATAAGTCCTGGTTTCACTTTCTCTCTGCCTAGACCACCATTCCCTGCCTCCTCCTCCACATCCCAAGCATCCTTTAAGGTAAATCTCAAAAAGCATCTCATTCATATAGCCTCCCCTGAAGCTCCCCAGTGATAAGTTCTCTTTCCTCTCCCTCAGCTTCTGTTTGTGCTTTGTATGACACATATCACTTTGTGCCTTCTCCTGCAGTTATCTCTTCTAGATGGCAATATCTTCATGGGAAAGGGACTAGGCCTCATTTAGAAGAATATTATCCAGAGAAGTTGCTCAGCAACATTTGCTGGGTGAATAAAACACACCAGTCACTCTTCACAAGTTTTGTAAAGTCACGACTGCGCAGGGCTCTGATCCAGGGGCAAAGGATCCCTGTTGTGAAACAATTGACCTTGTTTCATACTTGCTTGGCCAGAGCTAGTACAAGTTGAGCTCAGCTTCACCTCCACGGCACCTTTCAGAAGGCTAGCCCTCATGTGACTGACAAATAAGGCAACTTTGCAGGAGAAAGATTTTTAAAATAAACACATTTGCCCTTCTGTGTGAAGTGTGTCTTCTCACCTTCTGCCGGTTGGCTTTGCTTGCAGTGGTTTCCAAATCTGTGTCTTCATCTGATGCCACGCTGTCGTAGTCTGGCTGGTCGTTGTCTTGACTCTCAATACTGTGCTGGTTATTGATGGTTTTCAGTATAAGCTCCACATTGTCTATCAACAGAGCAAACGACTTTAATTCAGGTTTAAAACATTGTTTTCTTCCAAAAAGCTATCAAGAGGATTTTTTGGTTTAACCACAATTAAGAAGAATAAAAGAAAATGACAGAAATAGCAATGTTATATTCACACTAATATAAGGAGAAAAGAAGTTTCTGACTAGATGGACAGCTGTACAGAGAAATTTCAGCATTCCTCTAATCTACCTGCCAAACATGAGCAAATTGAGAAGATGGCTTAGGAAAGAGCTGCTCAGATTAAGAAAGCAGGCTCCCAAGTTTCTATAGAGAGAGTATAGCTCCAGATCAAGAAGACAAGCTGTTGTAAGAGAAACTGTAATTCCAGCAATAACTGTAACTTGATTACAAGGTAATGTCAAATCAAAACAGAAAGCAAAGTGTTAAACTGGAGCCTAAAAACTAGTTGCTCAAAGGATAGGAACACTGGCATTTAGTCACCTGAATTCGAGGTGAGTGGGGAGGGGGGGGAGAGGAGGGGGGAGAGGAAGGGAATGAGGAGAGGGAGGGGAGAACCAATCCAATGTACACACATGTATATGTTGTTATGAGTGTCTATACCTAAGGGGAACAGGGATGATTCTATAGGCTCTAACATGTTTTGAATAAAAGATTTCACCAACTACTCAAGCCTCTCCAATTTCTTTCAGGCAACTCAAGCTAACCTCTGATTTCTTTTTTTTTTTTGAGTTGGAGTCTCACTCTGTCACCCAGACTGGAGTGCAGTAGCTGCTCCCAGTCACCGCAGCCTCAACCTGCTGGGCTCCAGCGATCCTTCCAAGTAGCTGGAACTACAGGTGCACGCTACCATGCCCGGCTGATTTTTTATTTATTGTAGAGATGAGGTCTCGCCAAGTTGCCCAGGCAGGTCTCGAACCCGTGGGCTCAGGCAATCCACTCACCTCAGTCTCCCAAGGCGTGGGATTACAGGCTGAGCCATCGAGCCCGGCTTAACCTCTGATTTTTGACATTGTTTCCCAGATATCATGATGGATGACATTTGGGAATTATGGATACTTAAAAGGACCAGGTTCTATTTTAATTTAAAATAGTATTTAAGCCGGGCTCGGTGGCTCAGCCTGTAATCCTGTGCCTTTGGGAGGCTGAGGTGAGTGGACTGCTTGAGCCTGTGGGTTCGAGACCCACCTGGGCAACTTGGCAAGACCTCATCTCTACAATAAATCAAAAATTAGCTGGGCATGGTAGCGCACGCCTGTAGTTCCAGCTACTTGGAAGGCTGAGGTGGAAGGATCGCCGGAGCCCAGCAAGTCGAGGCTGCAGGGGCCAGGAGCGGCCACTGCACTCCAGTCTGGGCGACAAGAGTGAGACTCCAACTCAAAAATAAATAAATAAATAAATAATAAAATAAAATAGTATTTAAAAACACAAAATAATGATTACAGAATAAAAATTCAATAAAGAAAATATAGAAACTAATGAACAAGGAGGGTAATTACTTATAGTCATTGTTAAATGCTGATATATTTCTTTCTAGTTCTTTTTTCTTTTTCTTGTTTTTCATTGTCACATGGGTAATGTGCAAATTTCATAACAAGGATTGAAGGTGCACATCTCACACATGCATTCGAGCACCCAACCATCATGCTTATAAACTACAAGGATCTTTCTAGTTCTTTTTCTAAACACACATATATACACACAGTCAATTCTTGTTACTTTCAGTAGTTATATTCTAAAAAGCTGCTGTGAAGACTGAATTAGTCAATACAGAATCAGTGTTCCTGGGGAAAATATAGGGTTAGGTTCCTGAGAGCCTCTGGTCACATTTTTAATTGATCAATAAGATCCTTGCCTTATGTGTGTTTTTGTTTAAAGAACCTTATTTAACATATATTGTTACCAGGTATGGTGGCTCACACCTGTGATCCCAGTACTTTTGAGAGGCAGAGACAAGGGGGTTTCTTGAGCCCAGGAGTTTGAGACCAGCCTAGGTTACATAGCAAGATTTTGTCTCTACAAAAAACCAAAAACTTAGCGGGGCATAGTGGCATGCATCTGTAGTCTTAGCTACTCAGGAGGCTGAGGTGGAATAGTTGCCCGAGCCCAGGAGGTTGAGAATGTGGTGAGCCATGATTATGCTGCTGTACTCCAGCCTGGGTGACAAAATGAGACCCTAACTTAAAACAAAATAATAATAAATAAATAAATAAAAGAAAAACATACACATATTGGTGATTCATTAACACGGAAGTCATGGCCAACAGCACTATAAATCATGCTTGAATGATGCTTATCTAACACACGTTTTCTCTATGTAGGGCATGTCATAGCTTTTTTTCATATAGGAACACTAGACAGAACTTTAATACTAGGCTGTTTTTAACCAGTGAAATCACTAATAAAAAGTACAAAAATGTGAAAAACATGGCATAAAATAGATCATGAAAAGGGACACTTGTTTATAATAGGAGTACTGAAACAAGAAGGCAGGGAATTCCCAACCTCAGTTGGGAATGTGTACTTTGGGTGACTCAAATTTTTTTGCCACACTGCACATGTCCAAGATACCTTGAAAGCGCTTTGAGTATTAATTCTGGAGTTATGATATAAATTAGAAAGTAGATGAATTTTCATATATGGGATGTGCAGATGAGGATCAATTGTATATTTATACTTACATGTGGTGTAAATATAAGTATAAAGTTGGGATTATATAAAATCCTTTAAAAAAACTTTACTACTTTATCTCATATCATTACTGCTAAAGTTTGAATGTTTGTCCCCTCGAAATCTCACATGGAAATGTGATCCCCAGTATTGGAGATAGTGTCTAACAGGAGGTATTTGGGTCACAGGGGTGGATCCCTCATGAATAGATTAATGCTTTTCATTGGGGGTGAGTTCTTGCTCTATTCGTTTCTATGAGAACTGGTAATGAAGAAAAAAACTCCCCTCTTGCTCTCTTGCTTCCTCTCTCACCATGTGATCTCTGCACATGCCAGCTCCCCTTTGCCTTTTACCATGAGCGCAAGCAGCCTGAGGCCCTCATCAGATGCCCAATCTTCCAGTCAGCAGAATTGTAAGCCAAATAAACCTTTTTTCTTTATAAATTTCCCAGTCTCAGCTATTCCTTTAGAGAAACACAAAATGGACAAAGACAATGACATATTCTCTAAAATAAAAAAAGCTCCTGGGTGCGGTGGCTCATGCCTTTGGGAGGCTGAGGTGAGAGGACTGCCTAAGCCACGGGTTTGAGACCAGTCTGGGCAATTTGATGATATCTCATCTCTACAATAAATCCAAAAATTAGCTGGGAATGGTGGTACATGCCTGTAGTTCCAGCTACTTGGAAGGCTGAGGAAGGATCGCCTGAGCTCAGCAGGTCAAGGCTGTAGGAGCTGTAAGCATGCCACGCACTCCAGCCTAGGCAACAGAGTGAAACTCCAACTCAAAAAACAAACCAAAAAAAGCTGTCTGGGTACTATTTAAATACATGACTGATTGTTCCTCTATTACTATTTAGTTGTTTCTGATATTTTGCCCTTATTTCCCTTCGGTTAACACTAATGAATGGGACTATCAAATCAAAGAGTAGGCATACTTTGAGATTGCAAATTTATGCAAAGACTCTTGTCACTGTACCTTCACCAAAATTTAATAAAACTTTTCAGAATTTCCTTATTCTGGTTGAACTGATGAAATCAAATTTCTGAACAGCAAGAAGAAAGAACAAAATATTAGTTAATGATTACGGTCTTTGGGGAATGTGATGCTGACTGAAAATTTAATTTTTATAGTATTTTTTTTTTCTTAAATGTCTTACAATAAAAAATGTGTAATTTCTATAATTAGGAAACAAATACAATAAATATAGGGATAGGGCTGGAGAGGAGGTACATTCTTAAGCATGCAGTCATTGACCCTAAGCTACGGAACTAAACTCAGTAGTACATCTCTGAAACAGACGCTTGATGCTGTCTTTGTAACTTTAAATTATAACAACTCTCAGTGTAGACATTTCAAGTTTTAGCAACAAGTTTTAACTACTTAGAACTCAGTTTTGTAAGTAAGCAACAGAAGGTAAGATACAGTTTCCATCAAGAAGCATTTATTTTCTTATGTCCTTTAACAAGATCCCTAAGTCCAACTACTGGGTTAATTTCAGGATGCAATTTTATGGGGAAGGTAACTCCAAAGGAAAAAAAGATAAGATAAATTTGAACAAAAGTTAATAACTTTGAGATATTGTTAATTCACTAGCACTCAAACAGGTAAACTTTTTATCACAATATACTACCAATAAAACTTACAGGACTTTAGGTGTTGTGTTGATGAATGCTTTAATTAGTTTGTAACTTTAAGACTTGTGTCAAGTTTAGAAGGCCTAAGAAGCAAACACTTAAAGGTCTGAGCAGTTACCTTTTGAACCAGAGAGAGGACTGCCCTGCTGTCTTCTCTTGGCATCACTGAGAATGTCAATGACCAGCGTGGCAAACTCATGGGCATTGAACCGAGCCAACTTCTGTCTGCCCTAAAGGTGAGAGGATAATTGGAAGTGTTCCCCAATATAAGAATATATACATAAGTAGTCACACAAAACCAGTCACACTATTGATAGACTTTTGTAGAGACCTTCCGGCATGACAAAAGTATAATCAATCACAGCCATGATTGAATCAAACATTAACATTTTCCATATGAACAGTTTAAAACCATTTATATAAGAAAACTTTATAACATTTAGGTTCTCACAATGCTTATTTATTTTTGTGAACAAAAATAAAATGGTTCTATTTAATGCTTTTTTTCTATTATTGATTTTTGGAAGTAGACCCGGTAATAAAAAATTAAATTGGAGAAAAAGTTTTTAATTTCAAGATAAATAGAGCTATTGTCTAGGTGTGGAGACTCTATAATATATAGCCATTAATAATAAAGAGTAAAACAGCTTCCTAATTTACTCAATATTTCTCCTCCTGATGGATGTTTAGGTTATTTTAATGCTCTATTATTATATACAGTGCTCTGGTGAAAAATCATTGTGCATAAAATCTACTTTTATTAAAGTATATTCTCAAATGAGAAATTCCTGTGTAAAAGGATGTACTTAATTTTGAGGCTTCTGAGATTGGTAAACACATTGCTTTTTTGAAATCTACAGCAATTTAGTCTTGTCTGTGCTATCTGTAGCGTGAGAAAGCTCATCTTACTACATCCTTACCAGCATGGCGTATCCTTTATCGTATATTAATTTGATAATTTTCATTAATGCCTTTAGGCAGCTATCTTTGATTACTAATAAGTATAAGCATTTCTTCATACTTGTAAGCCATTTATATTCCTTCTGTGAATTATTTCACATTTTTTCCTAGTCATCTATCTAGATCTACTGTTTTTCTTATTATTTTGTGAGGTGTGTATATGTGTATAAAGGATATTAAATTTTAATCAATCAAAAATTTAAAACATTGGCCCTAGGAAAATAAGATACCATGACATCCATTTCCCAAATAATACTACCAGTTACTTATCAAACTGATCTACTTGCCTGGTTTCGTGTTGATGAGTACTCGGGATTGACCGGAAGGAAGGGGACGACGGTTGTCTCGGTTACCAGGGTACTGTGGTTCTGTGTGGCAAGCCAGACTAGCCAGGAGAAAGAGGCAGAGACAGAATCACATCACACGTGGAGTGCCACTGCTCCTGAGAGGCATGGCTCACGTGTTACTAGGGAGAACTGGGGAAGTATACTCTGAGGCCAACATACATAAAAGTACATGTTGACACACGAGCTACCACAACAGCAGAAAGTGGGCTAATAAAACAATGAGACTGGTAGCCTGTCATTGCCCATTGATAAGAGAAGCTTATTAGAAAAAGAAACATGCCAAGTCACCTGCATCCGTCTCTCGCCTGTCAACTTCATCGTACACATCCATGGCAAGTTCTTCAAACAAATGATTACTTAGCTGAAAGTAAAAAATATCAGGGATACAAGGGTCAATAGTTAACACCAGGAGGACAAGAGGGGACTTCAACTTATTCACCCTTTTATCTCCAAGGTCTATTTAAAGCCAGTGCTTAGTGAATACCTGCTAACATGTTAAAGAGACATAATCTTTTCAAAACTGTAAAGAGCCTCTAGGAATGGCTGCTGTCCACAGCAGCCTCACCACCCTATGACACACAGACAGGGCAGCTACTCTTAAGGAGGTAAGGGTATCTAAAGTGCATCATCTCAAAAGCAGGTCCCAGAGCTCTCTACTCTTCTTGTGCTACCTCCCTCTAAGTCTCCTGCTCTTCAGCACATTTGCCAGTTCCCCAAAATGTAAGTGATCCTAAACCCTTGGCAGGATAAAGAAGTGAAAGCATACTGTTTTGAGAGGATAAAATGTGCTGTTGCAGAAAAGTGAGACCCAGACCTCGGCTGAGTTTCTTTGCTGTCTCCCTCAGCAGCAGTCCTTCAATCTCCAGAAGAACAGAGCTTCCCTAACAAAGCGTAGCCTGACTGATCAGTACACTGTGGTGGCAGCTCACACAATCACCAGGGCAGAGCCTAACCGGCAGCAGCTGGGCAGGGGAGGACAATCAACTTCTCAGCCCAGAGGAGGTTAAGACCCTGCCAGGGTGGCTCCAGGCCTCTCTGCACTTTTTTGCCTCATGAAACTCACCCTGGCACTTGGCAGTTGTGACACTTCAAAGGACTGCTTCCTTGCTCTGTGAAGGAAGATGCTGAATCTTCTATTTGCTACTATGTTTCTCATGTTCACAAATGGTCCCTCACACTTAGGAGGAACCAGGAAATATTCACTCACAGATTGACCAAAAGGTACTTTGTGTAGCAGCTTAAAATGCTGGCTACAGGCTGGGTGCAGTGGCTTACACCTGTAATCCCAGTACTTTGGGAGACTGAGGCAGGAAGACTGCTTGAGCGCAGGAGTACAAGACCAGCCTGGGCAACATAGTGAGATCTTGCCTCTACAAAAAAATTTAAAAATTAGCTGGGTGTGGCGGTGTGTGACTATAGTCTCAGCTACTAGGGGGGCTGAAGTGAAGGATTACCTGAGCTCAGGAGGTTGAGGTGGCTGTGAGCTGTGATCATGCCACTGTACTCTAACCTGGACAACAGAGTGAGACCTTGATTTAAAAAAAAAAAAATGCTGGCTACAGAGACCTCATAGGAACATGTTAAAACGGGTACAACATATTGCTGGGTAAAAAAAGCAAGACACTCTATAATGATGATTAAGTTTCAGTTTTTGAAAAAAGATATATATATGAAGTAAGAATTGAAAAGAAATATACCAAAATATTGAGCCTGACTCTACTGAGAGTATAGTGATTGGGGATGATTCCCCTTTCTCTGTTTTCCAAATTCTCTCTAGTGTTGTTACACCACATTTAAAAGTAAAAATAAATGCTGCGGCCAGGCATGGTGGCTCATTCCTATAATCCCAGCACTTTAGGAGGCCAAGGCGGGAGGACGGCTTGAGGTCAGCAGTTTGAGACCAGCCTGGGCAACACAGCAAGACTCTGTCTCTTCAAAAATTTAAAAAAAAAAAAAAAAATACCTGGGTGTGGTGATGTCCTAGTCCTAGCTACTTGGAAGGCTGATATGGATGGATCACTGAGTCTAGGAGCTGGAGGCTGCAGTGAGCTATGATTGCACCACTGCACTCCAGCCTGTGATAGAGCAAGACCCCTTTTCTAATAAACTAAAAACAAAGCAACTCTGAAAGTCTGTTGCCAGATAAGATGATGGAGGACTGGGAGACTGAATTTGCTTCATAAATATCCAGTTTCTTTCTCTAAGGGAATACAAGCTAATGTTATTAATAGTAACAACTACAACAGCCAACACCAATCAAGGGCTTGTATCCCAAGCACTGTGCTAACAGTATCATATTTAATACTTACAACATCTCTATGAAGGTAGGAACTATTGCTGTCCCATTTTACAGACAAGGAAATTGAAGCACAGAAGTTAGTAGTCTGCCTAAAGTCACAAAGCTAGTAAGTGATGGACCACAGATCCAAGTTTAAGGTTTTCAAAATGTTAATGTTTACTAGTTCAAGGAATATATTAGCCTTTGTTATATTTTTCTCAGCTTTTCATTAAGGAAGGAAGAATGAAGGAAGGACACAAGGAAAAAAAGAAAGGAGAGCGAAGAGGAAGACACTGGAGGATCAACAATGACCTGGCACTGATAAGGGCAGTCACCTGTGAGAAGGAGACCAAGGAATGGGGTCAACAAGCAGTGCTGACAGCTCACCCTAACTAAGTTCTAATCTGCAACCCTGCTGTATCATTGTCTTTTTTTTTTTTTTTTTTTTTTTTTAGGAAAGAACATCAAGGTACAGGGAGACTAAGAGCTTGGCGGGGCGAGACGTGTACTGACCAGTCTGAACCAGAGCCCAAGTTCTTGGGAGCTGTACTAAATGTTCCAGATACTTATTTCATGCCTGCCACATACTAGGGATATTACAGTCATAACCTCAGCTTTCATGCAGCTTCTATCCTAGCAAATGTAGAATAGTTAAAGAGAACCTGGGTTTTTATCTAGATTTGAGATACTTGTAACAAAAATTTGCTTATAGATTAAAAGAAAATCATACATCATTTAGTGCTACCTGACTCCAAAGCTTATCATCTAAATCATCTTACTATATGGCTTCTTTGATTTAAGAAAGGCAATACAACACACAGACACACAAAACCATAGATAGAGAACACAGAGACACCAAACAAATTGCATAAAACACATTTATTTCATAGTACAGTAAAATACTAATAAGGATAAATTCATTTCATGTATATTTAACACTTAATATTATATGAAGTTCTAGTAAAGGGTCTTCTGTGAAAAGGGGAATGAGGAGGAAGTCATAAATTAAGGAAGCTGCAATTTCAATGTTAGGCTTTGGGAAAGCTACTATCTACGCTGTGTAAGTGTTCAGATTTCAGCTCCGTGAGTGATCACAGGGATGGAGGTCGGGAAAGGCAAATATTGCAGGCCAGAGGATTCTTGGAAGAAGACTTGAACATGGCAGCTTATGGCCTCAGAGAGTGCTAATTCATGAAGAACACACATAAACACAGAGAACCAGATGGGAAGGAGGGCAAGCTCTGAAAGGTGAGAGTTGGATAACGCCCTTAAAGGTTATGAAAACAAGTTAAGAATCTTGGTTCTGACCCAGAGAGCTGTAAGAACAGCTGAGGAGTGGTTAAAAAGGTGGAGAAGTACCCTTGTAGTATGAAAATGTTCCGGGACCCGGCTGAGGTGGACAGGCTGAAAACAAAGACACAGCTAAAGGGAAGCCGTGGACTACAGAGTTGGTAAACTGAGCACGGGCTTTTAAGAGCATAAATCTTAACATCTCTGACAAATGCTGTGAAACAGGCAAGATAATTACAACCATGACTGGATCGCAAATGGCAGTGAGTGTAATCTATGGGATTAACCCCATACCAGTATCAGTTTTTATTACTTTCTAGAATCTTATGGTAGCTGCAGGAAGTAACCCCAGGGAAGTGAGCTCCAATTACTCATTTCCACTGAGAGAGACTAGGAAGCTCTCCTGAGGAGAAACAATTTTCTGATGTCAAAGGCACAGTCTTTGCTTTTAACATGACAGAGAAAAATGGGATTATTTGAATTGAGGACAATGAATGGGATATACTAAATTTAATAGTGCTTTTGGTCTTCACTGGTACATACTCAGTGGCCTGCTTCTAATTTAATATCTAAAAGTATGAAATTAAGTCATCTGATGCAACAGGTAAACTGCACTGAGAATAGGTACCAGCAGGATACACTGACTTCCATACTGGAGTTCACCAGTAGAGAGAGATACTCACAGACTGAAGTTTCTTCTTAGCAGCTTTTGCCAATTCAGATAAATCCAGGCTGCTAAGAAAATGTACAAAACTAATAAGCAAATAAATAAAATCAGGTTCATTAGCTCTGTAGATAAAGATATGCAGGAGATAAAAATATTAATGACAGTTTGTGGACATTGTTAGAGCCAAGAATTCTATAGCCCAATAGAGTCAGTGAAGAAACTGTGAACAGAACAATTTGGTGAAAGTAACTCCTTCTAGAAATACAAGCATATAATACATGTAAAGAGAAAAAAAAATCACCCATCAACTAAATGACAAAAACTATTGTCAAGTTAATCTCCAGCCCCTTATGTGAAAGGTCACAATTTTTGAAATATTAAAAAAACAGAATAAGGCCGGGCATGGTGGTTAAAGCCTATAATCCCAGCACTTTGGCAGATGAGGCAAAACTGAGTCTGGGAGTTCAAGACCAGCCTGGGCAACTTGGTGAGACCTCATCTCTACAATAAATTTAAAAGAAAAGAATAGAAAAAGAAAAAAGATTCGGGCATGTTGTCATGTACCTGTGGTTCCAGCTACTTGGAAGGGTGAGCCCAGCAGGCTGAGGATGCAGTGGCTATAATCATGCCACTGCACTCCGGCCTGGGTGACAGAGTGAGACTCCAACTCAAAAAACAAACAAAAAAACCTCCCAAAAAGCAAACATGACAGAAGAAAACACAAAAAGGGTAGATGTGAAAAACCAGAATGGCAAGGTTACATCTGGAATAGCAGGTAGTCATTTCATAAACTCTTGACAGTATTTGTGCAAAGGTAACTGGCAAAATAAGAGTTTAAGGTTTATTCTGGCAGCAAAGAACTCATCTGATCTTACAGATCAGGGGTTAAGCAGGGCTCAGTGGCTCAGCCTGTAATCCCGCGCCTTGGGAGGCTGAGGTGAGTGGATTGCCTGAGTCCGCAGGTTCGAGACCCGCCTGGGCAACTTGGCGAGACCTCATCTCTACAATAAATCAAAAAAAATCAGCCGGATGTGGTAGCACGCGCCTGTGGTTCCAGTTACTCAGAAGGCTGAGGCGGAAGGATCGCCGGAGCCCAGTGGGTTGAGGCTGCGGTGGCCGGGAGCAGCCACTGCACTCCAGTCTGGGCAACAGAGTGAGACTCCAACTCAAAAACAAAATGAAACAAAAACAAAACAAAAACAGATCAGGGATCGGCAATTATGGCCTTCTTTTTGTTCAGCCCATTTGGGAAGAATAGCTTTTATGGTTTAAAATGGTTAAGAAACAAAACAAAAAAATAAAAATAACATTTTATAACATGCAAAAATTATAAAATTCAAATTTCAGTGTCCAGAAATAAACTTTTATTGGCCAGACATGTCCACTCATTTATATAGTGTTCAAGGATGCTTCTGTCTACAAAGGCAGAGTTAAGTACTTGTGACAGAGGCTGTATGGTCCACAAAGCCTAAAATATTTACTATCTGGCTCTTGACACAAATAGTCTGCCAACCCATCACAAAGAAATATAATCTCTCATAATATGAAAATATTCAGTAAATACAATCTATAGACACAAAATACTGCCACAACTGGCTAAAACAGTGACAATATCACTGATTCCATTCTTCTTATATTAGTAAACTTGTTACTTGTGCTCTTTCAAACTTAAGTTTTATATGGTGGTTTACTTACAGCTGTCTTATTTCCAAATTGTACAGTCATAAAAGAGAAAAATGTATGCGCTTCGTTAAACACAAAATATAATAAGCACTATTCAACCAAGGAAATACTATTGACAGATAAAATTGATTGGTATTTCAATGGACTTACCTGTCTGCCATTTGAGGTATTATAAAGTGTTGTCCATTTCTGTGATCTGAAACAGAAACCAAGTCAAAGTTCTATTCATATAAATATTGATAAGCTCTGTAAAGGCACACCATTATTTTCTTAGTTTAAAATTTGCGATTAGTATTTTTGCATAATTACGAGTCATGCGGGAGGAATAGACATTGCTGGGTTGACTGTAAGTTCCTGAAGACCCGACCAGTAGCAAGGATCATATCCTCCTTTTCTTATGATACAAAGAAAAGGTCCAGATATTATTATTATTATTATTTTTTGAGTTGGAGTCTCACTCTGTCGCCTAGACTGGAGTGCAGTGGCTGCTCCTGGACACCGCAGCCTTGACCTGCTGGGCTCCGGCGATCCTTCGGCCTC
>NW_007232347.1:31839-41437 GCF_000164805.1 Carlito syrichta
TTATTGTAGAGATGAGGTCTCATCAAGTTGCCCAGGCAGGTCACGAACCCGCGGGCTCAGGCAATTCACTCACCTCAGCCTCCCAAGGCGAGGGTTTACAAGCTGAGCCACCGAGCCGGGCTAGGTCCAGATATTATTAAGCAGAAACCTATGCTCACCCCAATCCTTACAATTAGTTCATCCTCAGTATAACTGATGATCTTCAGCCATGGAAAGAATGTTTAGGGATTAGCTCAGGGCAAGCTTCCATCAGCTGGCCCTGTGGGATGGTGGAGCTACACTGAGCTCTAGTGGCTCACTCAAATTCACCTGTTAGTATAAAACGAGCAGGTGGCCTTTGCAGATCCAGACAGGGACTTGTCTCCAATGGAGCTTAATGACTCAGTCCTAATCTAGCTTCTGGAGGACACTGACCCACAATCCACTGAATAAAGCTACTACTGGCATTCATATATAGGTTTTTGTGTAAATGCAAGTCTGTATATCTCTTGGGTAAATACCTACAAGTGAGACTGCAGGTGTCATATAGTAAATGTACATATGTTTAACTGGGTAAGACATGACTACACTTTTTTCCAGAGTTGTGCTCCTATTTTGTATTTTAACAGCAATGCATGAGAGTTATAGTTGCTCCCTGTCTTTTCAGCACTTGTATTATCAGTTTTTGTTTTTTTAAAATTTAAGTCATTCTAATACATATGCTATGTTATCTTATTGTGCTAATGATGCTGAGCTTGTCCTCATGTGCTTGTATGTCTGCCATCTATACATTGTCTTTGTTTAGTTTTTATAGAGTTATCTGTTTTCTTACTGTTAAGGTTTTTTTTTTTTTTTTTTTCTTCAAAGACTGGGTCCCACTCTGTTGCCCAGGCCAGAGTGCAGTGGCACAATCATAGCTCCCTGTAGCCTAAAACTCCTGAGCTCAAGTAATCCTCCCACTTCAGCCTCTAGAGTGGCAGGGACCACAGGTGTATGCCACTGCACACAGCTGATTCTTATTTTTATTCTGTGTAGAGATGGGTCTCACTATGTTGCCCAGACTGGTCCTGAACTCCTGGGCTCAGATGATCCTCCTGCTTTATCTCCCAAAGTGTTGGGATTACAGGTGTGAGCCACTGCACTGGCTTCTTACTGTTGTGTTTTTTAAAAAAATCTTTAAATATTCTGGATATGAGTCATTTGTGGGATATGTGGTTTCCAGATATTTATAGTTTCTCTTATTACTTAACTGTAGTTTTCTCAGGCAAACGTTTTCAGTTTTGATGAAGTACAATTTATCAGTATTTTACTTTATGGATTGTGCTTTTGGTGTTATATGTAAGAACTTTAATCCAAGATCACAAAGATCTTATGTTTTCTTCCAGAAGTTTCATAGTTTTAGGTGTTACATTTGAATCTATGGTCTTTAAGCTAACTTTTGGGTAGGTTTGAGGTTTATGCTGAAGTTCAATTTTCTGCACATGGCTGTTCAGCTTTTCCCACATCATCTATTTTAAAAGACTATCCTTCTTCCACTGAATTACCTGTGCATCTTTTGTCAAAAATCAATTGACCATATTTGTGTTGGTCTATTTCTGGATTCTCCATACTGTTTCATTGATCTATATGTCTATCTTTGCATAAATTCCACACTGTCTTGAGTACTGTAGAGCTTCATAGCAAGTCTTAAAATTAAGTGGTGCACTTCCTTTCACATTATTCTGCTTTTGCAAAACTGTCTGCTATTTTAGTTCCTTTGTCCTTCCATTTGAATTTTAGAATCAGCATGCCTGTCTATGAAAAATCCTGAATTAATATAAATTTACATATTAATTTTTTTTAGAATTGACATGCTAATTATACTGAGTCTTCCAATCCATAAACACAGTACATCTCCCCACTTATTCAGGTATTCCTCAATTTCTTTCATCAGCAGTTTTCAACATACAGATCCTGTACATATTTTGTTAGATTTATACCTAAGTATTTAATTTGGAGCATTTCTAAGTGGTATTGTTTCTCTATTTCCAGTTTCCAATTGTTTATTGATAGTCTAGAGAAATATGATTGATTTTGGCTGCTGACTTTGTATTCTGCAACCTTGTAACACTCATTTATTATTTCAAGAAACTTTTTGGTAGGTTCCTTAGGATTTCCTATAGAGAAACCATCTCATTTTAATAAGTACAGTTTTATTTCTTCCTTTTCAATCTGTATGCCTCTTCTTTTTCTTGCCCATAGTACCAGTTAGAATTTCTAGTGCAATGTCAAATAAGAGTGGTTAAGAGTGGACATCTGGCAGGGTGCAGTGGCTCACGCCTATAACCCCAGCACTTTGGGAGGCAGAGGCAAGAGGACTGCCTGAGTCCAGGGGTTCAAGATCAGCCTGGGCAACTTGGCAAGACCTTTTCTTTTCTCTACAATAAAATAAAATAAATTAGCTGGGTATGGTGGCACACACCTGTGGTTCCAGATACTTGGAAGGCTGAGGCAGAAGGATCGCCAGAGCCCAGCAGGTCAAAGGTGTGGTGGCCGTGAGCATGCCACTGCACTCCAGCCTGGGCGACAGAGTGAGACTCTGACTTAAAAGAAAAAATAAGAGTGGACATCCTAGCCTTGTAACCAGTCTGAGAGCGAAAGCAGTCCATCATTAAATAAATACCCTTTAACAAGTTAAGGAAGTTCTATTTATTCCTAGTTTGCGCTTTTTTAAAAAAAATCATGAGTGGATGTTGAATTTTGTTAAATGCTTTTTCTGCATCAACTGCTATTATATAGCTTTTCATTTTTGCTCTGTTAATGCAATGAATCACATTAACTGATTTTCAAATATTGACTCAGCCCTGCCTATCTGGAAACCCTACATGGTTATGCTGTATTTTTCTTTTCATATATTGTTAGATTCAATCTGCTAACAGTTGGTGAGGACTTATGTCCATGCTCATGAGGGTTTTTTTTGGTGTGTGCTGAGTTTAGGGTATCAGGGTAATCCTGGCTTCATAAAAAAGAGTTAAGAAGTTGCTGGGTGCAGTGCTCATGCCTGTAATCCCAGCACTTTGGGAGGCTGAGGCAAGAGGAACGCTTGGGCCCAGGAGTTCAAGACCAGACTGGGCAATATAGTGACACCTCGTTTCTACAAAAACATAAAAAAAATTAGCCAAACATGGTGGTGCATGCCTGTAGTCCCAGCTACTCAGGAGGCTGAGGCAGGAGGATCATATGAGCCCAGAAGGTCGAGGTTGTGGTGAGCTATGATCATGCCACTGTACTCTAGTCTGGGCAACAGAACGAGACCCTATCTCAAAAACAAAACAAAAAGTGTTCCCACTCTTATTTTCTAAACAGATACCATAAAGAATTGATGCTATTTCTTTTTTAAATGTTTGGCAAAATAGTCTCGTTTTATGTGGAAAACTTGAAATGTAAATTCCAAATATTTGGAAATATCCACTGGGAGTCATAATTGCAATTATTTATTGTGAATCCTGTGTACCACGTGAGTCACAATAAATAAACTGTTATTTATTGTATTGCTATATGACAACACCACTTATGCTGTTCACATAAGTATTCAGCGAAACATCTGGGCCTGGGGTTTTCTTTTTTTTTAATTTTTATTTTTTTAAGAGACAAAGTCTCACAATGTTGCCCAGGCTGGTCTCAACTCCTGGGCTTAACCAGTCCCCTTGCTTCAGTCTCCCAAAGTACTGGAATTACATGTGCAAGCCACGGCACCTGGCTTGGGGGTTTCTTTAATGGAATTTTTTGAAGTACAAGTTTAAATTCTTTCAAATATAGGATTACATATTTACATTACAGTATCTCTTCTTGGGCGTGTTTTGGTAGTTTGTGGATTTCAAGGAATTAGTCTATTTTATCTAAGTTGTCCAGCTTATGTACATAGAGTTATTTATATTAAATTATTCTTTAATGTCTGTGGGCTTTGTAGTGATAGCCCTGTCTTTGTATTCCTTTTTTATCAGTATGGGTAAACACTAATCAATTTTACTGATCTTTTCAAGGGATTCATTTTTAGCTTCATTTCATTGATTTTTCACTGTTTTCCTCTTTTAATTTCATTGATTTCTGCTTTTATCTTTACTAATTCTTGCCTTCTGCTTGCTTCAGGTTTATTTTGCTCATCTTTTTCTCATTTCTTCAGAGGTAAGCTTAGATTAATGATTTGAGGCCTTTCTTCTTTCCTAATATAAAAAATTAATGCTATAGAATTTTCTCTATGCATTGCTTTAGTTGTATCCCACAAACTTTGATATGTTGTATTTTAATTTTTTTTTTTTTTTTTTTGAGTCAAGAGTCTCACTCTGTTGCCCAGGCTGGAGTGCAGTGGCATGCTCATGGCCACCACAGCCTCAACCTGCTGGGCTCAGGTGATCCTTCCACCTCAGCCTTCTATGTAGCTGGAACCACAGTTGTGTGCCACTACCCCTGGCTAATTTTTAAATTTTATTGTAGAGAAAAGGTCTCATCAAGTGGCCCAGGTTGGTCTCAAACCCTGGACTCAGGCAATCCTCTTGCCTCTGCCTGCCAAAGTACAGGTATTACAGGTGTGAGACACCGTGTCCAGTTATATTTTCATTTTCATTCAGTTGAAAATATTTTCTAATTTCTCTTGAGATGTCCTCTTAGACCTATGGATTATTTAGAAGCGTGCTGTTTAATTTCCAAGCATTTGGGTATTTTCCAGTTTTATTTTTATTGTCAATTTCCAGCTTAATAACATTATGGTCTGAGACTAAACTTTGGTGAATTTTAATTCTTTTAGATTTGATAAGGTTTTATGACCCAGATATGGACTATCTTGGTAAATGTTCAATGTGTACTTGAAAAGAACATGTATTACAATGTTGGGTAGAATAGTCTATAAATGTCAACTAGATTCAGTTGATTTTTGGTTTGGTTCAATTCTATACCCTTACTGATTCTCTATCTACTGGTTCTTCCTATTACTAAAAGATGAGTGTTGAGTCTCCAACAATAGTTGTAGCTTTGTCCTTTCCTCCTTTTAGATCTATCAAAATGTACTTCAGGTACACTGAAGGTCTGTTGCTGGGAGTGTACATATTTATAGTTATGTGCCTTTTTGATGAATTGACTTTTTTCTTTTTTATTATAAAGATGTGGGGTATAATTAGGGTTAGGTATACAAACATTGATTATGCAGGTACCCTTGTTGATGAGGTATGTCCCTCCCTCCCCTAGCAGTTTTCCTCAACTGCTAATCCCATTCCCCCTCCCCTGACAGTTTCCCATTACTGCTAAACCCTTTCTTATAGTATTATAATTGTTCAAGGTTCGCTTATGAGTGAGAACATATGGTACTCTGTTGTTTCTGTGATAGATCACTGAGTATGATCAACTCCAAATCCATCCAAGTTTGCTGCAAAGTCCATATATTTGTCCTTCTTTATGGCTGTATAATATTCCATTGTGTATATGTACCACATTTTTTTAATCCAGTCCAGCTTCGATGAGCAACAAGGTGGGTTTCATGCTTTTGCTACTGTGAATAGAGCTGCAACAAACATATGTGTGCAGGTATCTTTTTTGTAGAATGATTTGAGTTCCTCTGGATATATTGCTAATAGGGGAATTGCTGGGTCATATGGAAGGTCAATTTCTAGTTCTTTCAGAAATCACCACACTGTCTTCCAAAGAGGTTGCTCTAGTTTGCAGTCCCACCAGCAGTGTAGAAGCGTTCCTTTTCTCCGCATCCTTGTCATCATCTGTTGTTGCTTGTTTTATTAATGATGGCCATTCTTACTGGGGTTAGGTAGTATCTCAATGTGGCTTTGATTTGCATTTCTCTGATGAGTGAGGCTGAGCACTTTTCATGTGTCTGTTGGCTGCCCGTATATCTTCTTCTGAGAAGCGTCTATTCATATCTTTTGCCCACTTTTCAAAGGGGCTGCTTTTTTCCTTTTGGTGAGTTTGAGTTCCTTGTAGATCCTAGATGTTAGGCCTTTGTCAGATATACAGTTGGCAAATAATTTTTCCCGATGAACTGACTTTTTATCATCATATTAGGTAACTTTGTAGCTCTGCTAATTTTCCTTGCTCTGAAGTATACTTTGTCTTAGTCTTACCTTATGTATAGCCACTTTATCTTTCTCTTACCTAATTTTGTACGGTATATCTTTTTTACACTTTTTGGCATTTAACCAGTAAGTTACTTATAGACAGCATATAGTTAGGCCTTTTTAAAAAACACCATTCTGATAATCTCTGCTTCTTCTAGTGTGTTTAGATCATTAACATTGAATGTAACTATTAATATGTGTAGAGGCTGGGCTTGGTGGCTCAGCCTGTAAGTCCAGCACTTTGGGAGGCAAGGCGAGTGGATTGTCTGAGCCTGCAGGTTTGAGACCAGCCCAGGCAACTTGGTGAGATCTCCTCTCCACAATAAAACAAAAAAAATTAGCCAGGCATGTTAGTGTGTGCCTGTAGTACTGGCTACTTGGAAGGCTGAGGCAGAAGGCTCGCTGGAGCCCAGTAGGTCGATGCTGGGGTGGCCATGAATGTGCCAATGCACTCCAGCCTGGGTGACAGATTGAGTCTCCAAGTCAAAAAAATATGTGTAAATTTAGGTCTACCATTTTATTACTTATTCTCTGTTTGGGTCTCAATTTTTTGTTCCTCTCTTTCCTGTCTTTATTTGAATATTTTGAATCAAAATATCCTTTGATAATGAGTAATTTTTAACATTCCATTTTAATTTATCTCTAGAGTTTTTGACCACATATCTTTGTATACTCCTTTTCTAGCGGTTGTGTTAGGAATTGCAACATATATATTTAACTTTCCGGTCTACTTAGAAATGTTATTTTACCATTTCAATTAGAATGCAAAAATCTTACCATTGTATTTCCTTTGACCTTCCTCCTTTTATATTGTAGTTGTCAAATATATATTACATTGGTATATGCTGAAAATCCCACCAGATGACGTTATAGCCTTTGCTTTCAACTGTCATATGTATTTAAGAGAACTCAAGAGAAAAACACAGTCTATCATATTACCGATATCTGCTGCTCTTCTTTCATTCCTAAAGTTCCAAGATTCCCTCTGGTATCATTTCCCTTCCATGCAAAGAACTTTCTCTAACATTTCTGCTAAAGCAACTAATTCTCTAATTTTTTTTATTATCTTAAATTGTCTTTATTTTGCCTTCATTCCAAAGGCTATTTTTGCCTGACATAGAGTTCTGGGTTGACAGTTTTTTCTTCCAGTATTTTAAAGTTTTGTTTAATTTCTTTCTTATCTCCATGGCTTCTGATGGGAAATCTGTCATTCAAATAATTGGTTTTTTATATATAACGTGTCGTCTTTTCCTGGCTGCTTTCAAGATGTTTTCTTCAGCTTTAGTTTTCAGTAATTTGATTTTGATGTGTTTCAAGTGTGAATTTCTTTGAGTTTATCCTCTTTGGGGTTTGCTGGAGCTTCTTGATTCTGTTATGTCTTTCGCCAAATTTAGAAAGTTTTTGGCCAATATCTCACCAAATACTTTTTCTGCACATCACTCTTTTTTTAATCTGTTTCTGAGAATCCAATGAAACAAATGTCAGACCTTCTGGTATTTTCCCACAGGTCCCTAAGACTGTTTTTTTTCCCTGCTACTCTTTTTTCTCTTTGTTGCTCACACTGGATGATTTCTAGTGATCTATTTTCAATTCATTGACTTTGTTATTTTTATTCTGCTATTAAGCCCTTTCTTTTAAAAATCTGTTTCTCTGCTGAAACTTTCTATATTCTATTTGTTTCAAGCATGCTCACTCTTATTTCTTAGAGCATGGTCTTACTAGCTGCTTTCAACTTTTTGTCTGATAATTCCAACCCCTGTGTTATCTTGAGGATGGTGTCTGTTGATGGCTTTCCCCTTGCAAGTACATGAGATTTTCCCGGTTCTTTTATATGTCAAGTCATTACAGATGATATTCTGGACATTTTGAATATTATGTTGTGTGAGATTCTGAGTCTTCTTTAAATTCTATGGAGAATGTTAATATTTTTGTTTTAGTAGGCAACTGACCAGGTTAGTTTCTGCTTTCCAGGCAGGTGGTAAGATAGAGAAAAAAAGAAAAGCAGTTAGGATCCCTTTCATGCCCTTGGTCAGGGATTTAGGCACCTATGCTGCCACTCCTGTTGCTGCTACTGTAGCCAGTAGGCTTGCCTAGGGGCAGAGGTCGGAGAGGATGAGAAAAAGGAAGGAGGAGGAGGAGGAGGAAGAAAAATCCCCAGGGGAATCCCCTTACTCTTTGTCCTGTATAAGTCCCATTTCCTGCTCTTCATACCAGAAAGAGGTTTTTCTCTCTCTCTCTTTTTTTTTTGAGTCAGAGTCCCACTCTGGAGCCCAGGCTGGAGTGCAGTGGCCTACTCAAGGCCACTATGCCTCAGCCTGCTGGGCTCAGGTGATCCTTTTGCTTCAGTCTTCTTAATAGCTGGAACTACAGGTATGCACCACCACACCTGGAAAATTTTTATTTATTGTAGAGACGAGATCTCA
Source organism: Carlito syrichta (assembly GCF_000164805.1). Taxonomy (NCBI): domain Eukaryota; kingdom Metazoa; phylum Chordata; class Mammalia; order Primates; family Tarsiidae; genus Carlito; species Carlito syrichta. Next base: position 40,340 of record NW_007232347.1, read on the forward strand.
CCAAGTTGTCCAGGCTGGTCTCAAACTCCTAGGCTCAGCAATCCTCTCGCTTCTGCCTCCCAAAGTGCTGGGATTATAAGCGTGAGCCACCATGCCCGGCCAGAAAGAGGTTTCTTTGCATAGTGCCAGGTTTCATGCTGTTGTTGAAGCCATATTAGAAATAAAATAAACAGGACACTCACCACTAGCTTGAAGGTACTTTGAGTTCCCTAATTCACCATCAGGATTTGCTTTCAGAGTCCTTGAATAGCTACTTTGTGCATTTAGTTCAGGTATTTTAGTTCTATTTAGCAGATGAGTTGTGGGTGGGGTGTGCTTACTCCATCTCACCCAGACTGAAACTACACCAGCGGCTCTTAACTCTGTCGTACAACCAAGATGGTCAATCACTGCATACGGGTATGTGGATATTGTACATCAGAACTTGGCAAACTTTGTGTAAAGATCCAAATAGCAAATATTCTAGGGTCTGTGGCCATATGGCTTCTGTCCCAACTAGTCAACCTATTCAATTCTGTCACTATTGTGTGAAAACAGCCATACAAATGAGTGGCCATGGCACTCCTGAATAAAGCTTTATTTAATAAAATGGGTTATAGGCTGGATTTGGCTTGCAGATCACAACTTGCTGACCCCTACCCCATATCACAAATAACCAAGTTGGCTAACAGCAAAGTCATTTTTGGACTTTTTTCCATTTTTTAGATAGCAGAATTCTTCAAATAACCACAAAGGTTACTGCTTAGCTCTTCTACTCCTAGTTCCAGGATGTTCAAGAACTGTGGTGCACATTCAATTTTGCTCTCTTATTCTTGAAACAGCCACTGCTCTAGAGCTAAAATAAAGTTTTTAAAACTAACAATTAACCGGGCTCGGTGGCTCAGCCTGTAATCCCAGCGCTTTGGGAGGCTGAGGTGAGTGGACTGCCGAAGCCGGTGGGTTCGAGACCCGCCTGGGCAACTTGGCGAGACCTCATTTCTACAATAAATCAAAAAATCAGCCAGGCGTGGTAGCGCGTTCCTGTAGTTCTGGCTACTGGGAAGGCTAAGGTGGAAGGATCGCCGGAGCCCAGCAGGTCGAGGCTGTGGTGGCCAGGAG